>NC_057734.1:31206503-31261465 GCF_004010195.1 Chiloscyllium plagiosum
CCCGAAACGTCGATTCTCCTGCTCCTTGGATGCTGCCTGACCTGCTGCGCTTTTCCTGCAATTAATTAGATGGATCAAAACTAAACACGTAAGTCCAGGATCAGAGGAATAAATGTGTGCATTAGTATTGTAGGATTGGGGCTTATTGCAAAACAAAGGAACAGTGAGAGTTAATGGGGAGAACAGAAACAAAAACAAGGTGAAATATTATAAAGACCTGATCAATGTGGATATGGTGAGGTGTGACAGAATTGAGTGAGAAGTCTGGTGAGACCTCTCTTTTATGCATCTGCCAGCTGGTAAGGAGAGTTTCTCACAAGGCAATGGTGAGTTGCCAGTTAAGGGGGATTATTGCTTATTAAAATTCTTATTAAAAGCCAAACTCATATCTTACCAAAGGTGCCAAACGAGTTGTATATTGAAAATTCCCAACATGGAAATCAGAGCAAGTACCTTGCAATTTCAGCTTGCTATAGGAATGATATTGTGAAACTTGAAAGGGTTCAGAAAAGATTTACGAGGATGTGGCCAAGGTTGGAGAGTTTGAGCTATAGGGAGAGGCTGAAGAGACTGGGGCTACTTTCACTGAAGCGTCAGAGGCTGATGGGTGACCTCATAGAGGTTTATAAAATCATGACAGGCATGGACATGATAAATAGACAAGGTTGAGAGTGTCTTGCTGGAAAAGCACAGCAGGTCAGGCAGCAGCCGAGGAGCCAGAAAATTGATGTTTCAGGCTAAAGTCCTTCATCAGGAATGGGCTTTTCTGTTGAAGGAAAGTTGAGAGGGATATGAGTCAAATGCTGGTACATAGGACTAGATTAATTTAGGATATCTGCTCGGCATGGACGAGTTGGGCTGAAGGGTCTGTTTCTGTGCTGTGTATCTCTATGACTCTATGACTCTATAATGTCATGTTCCACAAGATCTGTCCCTTGTGAATTTTTCCTCCTTCCCTGTCCTCTGCATCAGCAGCCCCACCTCTCTGTTTGCTGAATCTCCCTGGGCTTCACCTGCCCTCCCAGCTTTGAGACCATTACATTATCCTGCTCTTGGACTCCATGGAAGTGGACACTGGGATTGTTTATAGTCTGAACGCTGCCAACTGCAGCATCTGGTGCTGCTGCAATGGGAGAGCTGCTGGGTTAGCAGATTAGCCAACAGCTAAATGAGGCAGGTGAGGAGTGGCAGTTTCATCGCAAACCAAATGGTCCTTGGAATATTACGTGGCTGCAGGGAAGTCAATTTCAGAGGGTGAGCAGGCCTGCTGATTCTTTGAGGGGCAGGCCAAGAAATCCTGCTGTCTTAAAACTCCTTTCCCATGTGGCATGAGAAGCAATGATTTCCTGGGGGTAACAGTGGCTTTTGTTCAGTGGGAAATTAGTGATTTCCTTAGTACTACAGGAATAATATCCTGCAGATATATAGGAGAGAAGAAGGGTAATTTGAACCCAACTCTTCAAGAATGAAGAGACATTTGAGGGCTATCTCCTAAAAGGCAGCTAAATACAAAATTTCCTCAGGATCCATAGGCATAAACAGAACAAGTCATCTTGGAGACTCTGAGAAAAATAGGAGGCAAATTTGAGGCAGAAGTAAGATGCAGTGGGATTGATAAGTAGAGTCATGAAATAGGTAATGAATTGAATTACAGTTTGCATTGTGTCCACATCATTTTCAAATATCTGAAGAACTGTCAAATCTTTGTAAGTACTTTCTGATTGCTCACACCTCTGTGAAGGAAAGTGTTGCACATTTTACCACAAGAAGATGGCTTCTATTGTAGTTCGACCAGTTTAATTATTTTTCAATGTTGAAAGAGGTGGAGAAAGTATATGTGTGAGAGTAGGGGGAGGGAAAGCTTCTACATGAGACCAAAGAAGCAGCCTGATGAGACAAAGGCAAAGAGAAAGGAAATAAACTGATGTGAATGATGCAAGGAACTCAATGGCTGTATGTATTTTAAAGAAAGATGAAAGAACATATCACTGTACGATCATGATCTTTTGTAATCATGACATAAGGCAGTACAAATAAAAATCCAAATTAAGGAGCAAGTAGTGAGAATAAAAATGAAGAATATTACTGTTTAAACAGTATACTGTGATTTATTCTGTTGAGGAAAATGTTTGTGCTAAGGTTCCATGTTGTAATTTTATTTTTCCATTGAGCATAGTGTTCATTAGTATGTGCTCTGCCCAAAGACATGTCCTTGGCTCATTACCTGCTGATGTTCCATCCCTGAGATGCATACTTGCCTGTTTTTGTTGCTGTTGACGTCAGGGGCAGGGTGAGGAAACAGGTCTGAAATCTATCATATTCAGAATGAGACTTGAACCCACACTATTGGTGTACTTCTGCACTATTCACTAAGCATCTATCCAACTATGCTAACCAGCAGAGCATTGTATATCAGAACAGAAATTAGTAAGTATAGCTACCATGCATATGATGAGCAATGGAAAAGTTCAGTGTACAACTAAAGGCACATGAGCCTTAAATTCAGAATAAGTGGAATCAATAGTCAAAAATGGAAAATTATCTCTTTGAAGGCAATCTAATAATTGACAGTCGACACGTCTTTAGAAGGGATTAATCTTGCTTGCCCACGTTCAGACCCTTTGAAGAGATGACACTACGAATTTACAGGACAAGGCCTTATTCTGAAGTTTGGCTTGACTTCCAGCGATACTGCAGAGGGGATTCCATTACAAAGAAAGTCAGCTGGCAGCAAAAGTGGTGTGGATGTGGATAATAACTGGCTAAACAGAAGGACATGGTTCAGCGTGACACTGGGCTTTAGTTGACTCATTGCTCAGCCTGCTAACATAGGGTGATTTAAGAATAAGAAAAGGTAAATGGTGTCTTGATCATCCCATACCAAGGTAATGCCTATAGTTTCAATGATTCTGACATAGGGGGATATCCAGGCCTAAAATGTAACAAATGCTCCAGTTATAAAGCACTTTATTGTCCTTAGGATCGCCAGCCATGTTTCTTTGCAAATTAATTACTTTGGAAATTGTCAAATTATCAAATTGTTCTGGCCAATTAACTCACAGCAATGACTCACAAGCTATAAATAAGATATTTAGCTAATCTTTCCTTTGCATAGAGTTAGTTGGAGGAAGAAGATGAGCCAAAGCAGTGGAAAATGTCAATACTGTCTTTCAAAATTGCCATGATATCTTTTGCATCTACCTGAATAAGCATATGTTACACTTTCCAAAAGTTGTCAAATTCCTCAAAACAGCATCCTGTCAGGACTACATGGGCTGTAAGCCTACAATATGTGTGCAAATCCTACATGGAGTTTGACCTTATTACTTCCTGATTCAGAAATGAAACAGATTCTACACTTTGCCCTCTAGAAGAAGCATCTCAAAGAGGAGCAGATTTTTAAGAGGGTCAAGAAGGTATGTCCAAAGCAATGCTTTCAAATTTAGCAGGATACCAGGACAAAGCGCACAGACTTAAGATTATGAAGGGTAAATTCAACACAGCCATCAGAATATATTTCTTTAAACAAGACAATATTTAATAGCTGTTGCTGAGTAGAGCATTCAGTCCAGGACCCTAGATTAATTTAGGGAATGTTATGTTGGTTAGTAGATTTGATGTGAAGGAAAGATCGAATTATATTTTTTGAATTACCTTCTTCTTTGGAATTTATCCTGTTAAAAATTATCTGATGGGAGTCAGTGAATGCAAATGGATTATAAAATGCTAGCATTGCTGCCTCACAGCACCAGGGTCCCCAGTTCGATTCCAGCCTCGGGTGACTGTCTGTGTGGAGTTTGCACATTCTCCCCATGTCTGCATAGGTTTCCTCTGGGTGCTCCGGTTTCCTCCCACAGTCCAAAGATGTGCAGGTCAGGGAATTAGCCATGCTAAATTACCCATAGGGATAGGTGCACCAGTCAGAGGAAAATGGGTCTGGGTGGCTTGCTCTTTGGAGGGTCAGTGTGGACTTGTTGGGCCGAAAGGCCTGTTTCCACACCGTAGGGAATCTAATCTAAAATCTATTATTTTCCCTTATCCATTTTCACCCCTCATCCCCCTTCTTAAAATAATCAACTCCTCGGTGAGGCATGGATCCAGTTACCAGGCAGCCTCCACTACTCCATCTCAACTACCATTACTGACATGTAAGCCTTAACAGCAAAGTCATAGGGTAGGGATTAGTTGCCAGTTCTCCACTTACTTGTCAAGGGCTGTTGAGACCAATTGTAACATCCCAGCCACCATTCCAGTTGAGATCAATTAAATTGACAGAAATTAAACCGTTAATCTGTGACTGACACAATCCATATGGTTTAGCTATTTATTGAATAAAACCACTGAAACATTAATAGAGCCAAAGAATGTCTATCATATTATAAGTAAAATTTTATTTTTGATAGAATTAAACTCAGCTGGATTGGGTACTTGTGATTGGAAATGTTTTGTACAGAAATGAATTCAAACTTAAATGCTACTTGCTTGATTTCATTCAAAAGGCAACACTTGAATTCCAAAAAAATTGGTTTCCAATTGATGCTTACAAATTATTGGTAATTGTTTTAATACTTCAAATTAAAATTTAATAGGTGTTATAAAAGATTATTTTCTTTTGGTGATCTGATAATTCATTGTGCATGGAAAGCCATCACTATGCTTAAGGATGTCTGAACCATTCCAAGAAAATTGGCACCTACCTAATTGTTTTACTTTATATTGACTGCAGACTGTCTCCCGATGGAGTGTACTCCATTTAGCTAAATCCAGAAAGTTTAAGAACAGATCATCAAAACAATGGTTCAGGAATTTCAACATATACACAGATTAAACCATGCAATTTACCAATACCAACCTCTGGTATGTTCCTGATTGTTGATCCAGCTGGGAAACTCTACACTTCAGGGTATTGGTTTGCACCGTGGGAGTCTCATGTACAAATCTGTCCTTTCAAGTTGTTTTAGTGAGACAAACTGACTGGTCCATCATGATGCCTCACCATTCTATGTATCTGCCAGTTTCAGGCATGTCATTTTGAACCCAATAAAAGATACTAATTCCAATACATCCATGTCTAATCTAGAGAACAAGTAGTTGAGTATGTTATTGTATATCAAATAGCATGTGTACTGTCAATTATGGAACTCATTGCAACAGGATTATATAAACTATTGCCTGCATCACATGTAATTTTGTTCCCCAGAAGTGTAGATTTTGTATCCCAGGTAACATAGTTCTAATTCTGCTCTGATACATTTATGAGATTGTTGAAGTTGTTTTGGATTGGAAATGTATGTTTAATCTAAGGTCAAATGCAGGGACCTGTTCTGAAGTTTGTCTGCCCCTGCAATCCTGCCTGGATTGATTGTTAGAGATTAAAGTGGGCCCAGATCATTTGCTGGGAAGAAGGTGCAAGGTGTTTAGACTAGTTAGCAGCCTGTGTGCTAACAGTAGATAGACTGTGAATTTCCAAAACCCGAGAAGAGCTTGGAAAACATTAGGCTGTAAATAGTTGTACTCTAAACTATACATTTGCTTTGCAGGATAAAAGAGAGTTGGTGTTCAGAAGTGAATAAGAAATTTAGAAATAGGAGCAGAAGGAGGCCATAAAGCCCCTGAGATTCGCTGCTTAGTTCCCGTAGATTCTTTGCTTGTCCCCTCCTCAAAAAACTTTAATAAATTTGTGAGATATTATCTCCTCCTCTGAAGCCATGCTGACTCTACTTGATTACAATATTGGTTCTAAACTGCTCTGCTTACAATAGACTTCAAACAGTTTCCCAACAAAAGATGTTAAGTTGACTATCCTATAATTATCCATTTTTTACTCAATTTTTTTAAATCCATATTGGCAGTTTTCCAATCCTCTAGGACCTTCCCAGTATCTAAGGATTCTTGGAAGATTATTACCAGTGCATTGACTATCTCTGTAGCTACTTCCTTTAAAATCTTAGGATGCAACCCATCAAGTGCAGGGGATATACAGGCCTTTGACCTTATTAGTTTCCTTAGTACTGTCTCCTTGGTGATAGTAATTGTGTTTATATCCCTCTCCTTCCCCTTTCTCTCCTCCATTATTAAGTACATTTGGAATGTTATTAGTATCCTCTACTTTGAACATTGATGCAAATAATTGTTCCACTCCTCTGCCAGTTCCCAGCACCCCATTATTATTTCACAGCCTCCTTCTCTAAGGGCTGAATAGTCACTGTTTCTTCTTTCTACTTTTCTATAAATTCAAAGGAGCTCTGTGTCTCAAGAATAGCTGGAAACAGGAACCATATGATCCATCTTGCTATAGAATGACTTTGAGGGGCAAGGATCTAAGATAACTCTGAAAATTCAGACACAAAATTAGTCTGCCAGGATTGATGAGAACAAAATCAGCTATTGGCAGGAAGGCACTGGTTGACAATGCAGGACAGTGAATAGTAGCTCACACTTTGGTTAAAAGGACCAAACTAATGAGGAATTTATCCAAAGAAGTGCAGGTTAGGTGGATTAGCCACGGGAAATGCAGAGTTACAGGGATAGGGTTGTGAGGGGGTGGGGAGGGTGGTCAGTCTGAATAAGATGTTCTTTGGATGGTCAATGTGGACTTGATGGGCCAAATAGTCTGCTTCCATACTTTAGGGATTCTTTGGATCTTCTATGCATCTATGAAATATAATGATTCTGCAAGATTAGCTTAACTTGCATTAGTGCAGGGTGGAAACCTCACAGTGAAAAGCAGTTAAGAGATTACATGTTCTCAGTCTGAGCAGTAAACCCGTGGGAGAAAAGGAAATCACCTTAGATTGGCTCTAGGAGAATCAAATGTCTGTTTACAAGACAGCGTAAAGTATATTTTTAAATGAGTTTGTCATTGTAATAAAAGATGAAGACGAACATTCTATTTTGTGGTTTAAATTATAAGTTGTCCCAAAAATGTGTTTAGCCAATAATGCTTTTTAGGCTTTTATTCCAGTAAAAGTCTTAAAATATTAAATCTTTTTGTGCCATTCTTTCACCTGTTCACTCAAAGTTTAAATTTTTTTTTGATAAGTTGTTAATCTTGTTGGAGATTGTAACAGTTTGCATTTCTAATGCTTTTCTGTAATTGTTCCTGTTGAGATTCTGTGAGTCTGAAAGTTTGAAAAGAATTGCTTTTGTCACTGTTGCTTCATTAGTAGATGAGCTATAAATCAAAACACCACAGTCTATTAGTAGCAGGATCTTTTAATAAATATGAATTAATGGGGACAGGATGTAAATTTTCTAGGCTGAATTTTTACCATGGACGCAGGAAACGAAAGTTGGGTTTGCTTATAGCTCAGAATCCTACTCCAAGGGAAGCCGACTAAAGTTCAGATTTTCACATGGAATCTGATTCCTTCTCCCATTCAGAGTGGGAAAAGCCACTCAAAGTTGAACAGCTAATTATAGACCTCAAGATTCAAAGTAACTTGGAGAGTGGCTAAACAAGAAGTCATCCTCTCAACCACTTCTTTAAAAAAGATTAATTTTTTAAAAAACTAACCAGACCACTACTCTGAATTTATTCCTCTAGAATGGCTTTTGGCTATTCCACTTGTGGCCAGGGAGAGTCTGCAGGCCAGTCTGGAGTTCTGGCACTTGAGTCTACATCAGGTCCTTGCCTCAAAGTGGTTTATCTGACTGGAAACTGAGACTGACTTGGCATCCTCAACATTTCTTTAGCATGTTTGTTAATGAACCCAGTTGCCTGACTGTGACTTTGTATGGACATACTTGCCTTCACAGGCTCCAAACGTGTGTCCAGCAAAATAGCTGAGACCAGGAACTGCACCCTGCAACTGACAAGCCAATTAGAATCAGTGTTTTCAGGGCCCCTTGCTTCCAACAGTGGCCTTGTAAATTCAACATTATACATTGTGTTACAGATCTAGGGAATATATTTATAGAGGTGAAGGAGAGAAAAGGCTCCGATGACTCTGTAACAGAGCTGATGACCAAGCTCAGAATTATCATTACTATCAGAGGAACTCTGCTTTAAATAAATATCAGCATTGGAGGGATTCATTTCCTTTTGATAATATATTCATGTAAAATTCCTTTGCACTAAATTAATACTGTCAGTAGCCTGCTTGTTACAAGACTTATTTAGAGCCAGAGCCATACAACACAGAAACAGACCTATCGGTCCAACTAGTCCACGGCAACTCTCGCCCCAAAATAAACTAGTCCCACCTGCCCGTGATTGGCCCATATCCCTTCAAACCTTTCCTATTCATGTACCTATCCAAATGTCTTTTAAGTATTGTAACTATATCTGCATTCATCACCACTTCCAATGGTTCATTCTACACACCAACCACGCTGTGTAAAAAGGTTGCCCCTCATGTCCTTCTTAAATTTTTCTCCTCTCACTGTAAAGATATGTCTCCTGACTTTGAACACCCCCCCCCCAATTTAAGGAAAAGATCTTTGATATTCCCCTTATATATGCCCCTCATGAATTTATAAACCTCTATAAGGCCACCTCTCAATCTCTCACACTCCAGTGAAAAAATTCCCACCTTATCCAACATCTCCTTATAATTCAAGCCCTCCATTACTGACAATATCCTGGTAAATCTTTTCCGAACAGTCTTCAGTTTAGTAATATTCTTCCTATAACAGGGCAACCAGAGCTATGCAAACTACTCCAGAAAAGGCCTTACCAAAACCTTGTACAACTTCACCATGACATCCCAGTTCTTATACTCAAGTTCTGAGTAACTGCCTTCCTAACCACCATGTCTACAAGTGAGGCAAATTTCAAAGAATTATATACTTGAACTCCTAGGTCTCTCTGTTCTACTACACCACCCATAGCTTTACCATTAATCGTATAAGTCCTGCCCTTGTTTATTTTATGAAAATGCAAGATCTCGCATTTATCCAAGTTAAACTCCATCAGCCCATTGACCCAATTGATTGCAGTCACTTTGTAATCTTAAAGAATCTTCATCATTGTCCACCATACCATCAATTTTGATGTCATCTGCGCATTTACCAACTATGCCTCCTATATTCTCATCCAAATAATTTCTGAAAGTGCTGGTTCCAGGCCTCCAGTCTGAAAAACATCCCTTCACCACCACCCTCTATCTGTTACCATAAAGCCAATATTGTATCCAATTGGCAATCTCATCTGAATCTCATGTGATCTAAGTTTATTAATCATCCTACCATGCAGAACCTTATCAAAGGCTTTACTAAAGTCCTAGCAAACAACATCTACCACTCTGCCCTTATCAATCTTTCTTGGTTACTTCTTCAAAAAACTTAATCAAGTTTGTGAGATATAATTTTTCTCATACAAAACCATGCTTACTATCTCTAATCAGTCTTTGCCTCTCCAAGTGCATGTGGGTCCTATATTTCAGAATCCCTTCCAACAACTTACCCACCAACGATGTTAGACACAAAGGACTATAGTTCCCACACTTCTCCTTACAGCCTTTTTAAATAAAGGCACAAATTAGCTACCTTCCAGTCCTCCAGCACCTCACCCATGGTTATAGATGATCCAAACATTTCTGCTAGGGGACCCGCAATTTCCTCCCTACCTTCCCACAACAGCCTGGTATACATTTGATCAAGTTCTGAAGATTTATCCACCTTTATATTTTCTAAGACCTCCAGACCCATTGAGTCATAGAGCTGTACAGCATTGAAACAGACCCTTCAATCCAACTCATCCATACCAACCAGATTTCCGAAATTAATCTAGTCCAATTTGCCAGCATTTGACCCATATCCCTCTAAATCCTTCCTGTTCATATACCCATCCAGAAGCTTTTTAAATATTGTAATTGTAGCAGCCTCCATCACTTCCTCTGGCAGCTCATTCCATACACACATCCACCCTCTGTGTGAAAAAGTTGCCCCTTAGGTCACTTTTAAATCTTTCCTTCTTACCTTAATCCTATGCCCTGTAGTTTTGATCTCCCCTAGGAAAAAGACATTGGCTGTTCACTCTGTCCATGCCCCCATGATTTTAAACTTTATAAGGTCACTCCTCAGCCTCTAACACTTCAGGGAAAATAACCCTACCATATTCAGCCTCTCCCTGTAGCTCAAAATCTCCAAAATCACCAACATCCTTGTAAACGTTTTCTTAACCTTTTCAAGTTAAACAATATCCTTCCTATGGCATGGAGACCAGAAATGAACACAGTATTCCAAAAGTAGCCCCATTAATGTCCTTTACAGCTTCCACATGACATCCCAATTCTCATTCTCAATGCACTGACCAATAAGGGCAAGCATACCAAATACCTTCTTCACTACCCTGTCTACCTGTGACACCACCTTCAAGGAACCATGAATCTGCACCCCAAGGTCCCTATCTTCAGCAACACTCCCCAAGACCTGACCATTATTTGTATAGATCCTGCCCTGACTTGCCTTCCAAAATGCAACACCTCACATTTATCAAAATTTAACTCCTTCTACCACTCTTCAGTCCATTGGCCATCTGATCAAGGCCCCATTGTACTCTGAGATAACCTTTTTTGCTGTTCACTGAACCATAAATGTTGTTGGCCTTTTGCTCCTCAATTTATTGTAATTTATTTAGAGGTGGCAATGGCCTAGTGGTATTGTTGCTAGATTGTTAATCCAGAGGCCAATGTAATGTTCAAGGGAACCAGGTTGATTCCCACCACAGCAAATGGTGTAATTTGAACTCTGTAAAATCTGGAAGTAAGAGTCTAATGATGACTGTGAATCCATTGTCAATTGTTGTAAAAACCCCATCTGGTTCGCTAATATCCTTCAGGGAAGGAATCTGCTATCTTCACCTATTGTAGCCTGCTTGTGACTCTAGATCCATAGCAATGTGGTTGACTGGTAACTGTCCTCTGGGTAATTACAGTTGGGCAATAAATGCTGGCTTGGCCAGTGATGCCTTCATCTTGTGAAAGAAAAGTTTTAAAAAATTCAAAGCATCAACCAATCCACAATCAGATAAAATGGGATTCCCTGAAGATCACAGATTTACCGATAAAGTATAGCACACTGATTTATCTTGGAGGTAATCATTTTAATCATTAAATTTAAAAATACATTTGCTTAACTTAACTGTAAAGTTGGTAGGCCATACTTGGATCAGTCATAGACTCAGAGAGTCATAGAGATGTACAGCGTGGAAACACACCCTTCGGTCCAATTTGACCATGCTGACCAGATATACCAACACAATCTAGTCCCACCTGCCAGCACCTTGCCCATATCCCTCCAAACCCTTCTTATTCGTATACCCATCCAGATGCCTTTTAAATGTTGCAATTGTACCAGCCTCCACCACTTTCTCTGGCAGCTCATTCCACCACCTCAGGGAAAAGACCTTGTCTATTTACCCTATCCATGTCCCTCAGATTTTATAAACCTCTATAAGGTCACCCCTCAGCCTCCAATGCTCCAGGGAAAAGTGCCCTAGCCTATTCAACCTCTCCCTATGGATTAAATCCTCTCAGCTGAAAATGTGTTGCTGGAAAAGCACAGCAGGTCAGGCAGCATGCAAGGAGCAGGAGAATCGATGTTTCAGGCATGAACCCTTCTTCAGTAATGAGGAAAGTGTGCCAAGCAGGCTAAGATAAAAGGTAGGGAGGAGGGACTTGGGGAGGGGCATTGGATATGCGATAGGTGGAAGGAGGTTAAGGTGAGGGTGATAGACCGGAGTGGGGGTGGAGGCAAAGAGGTCAGGAAGAAGATTGCAGGTTAGGAAGTGGTGCTGAGTTCGAGGGTTGGGACTGAGACAAGGTGGGGGGAGGGGAAATGAGGAAACTGGAGAAATCTGAGTTCATCCCTTGTGGTTGGAGGGTTCCTAGGCGGAAGATGAGCCATCCCCCATTACGAAAAATACCTACGTTCGAGACACCACCCATGCCCTCCACCTCCTCCTTGAGTTTCGCTTCCCCGGTCCCCAACGCCTTATCTTCACCATGGACATCCAATCCCTGTACATCTCCATCCCCCATCACGAAGAGCCAGTACCCTTCCACTGACACCCTCCTTCGACTGACTGAACTGGTCCTCACTCTGAACAACTTCTCTTTCCAATCCTCCCACTTCCTCCAAACCAAAGGAATAGCCATGGGCACCCACATGGGCCCCAGCTATGCCTGCCTCTTCGTAGGATATGTGGAACAGTCCATCTTCCGCACCTACACTGGCACCACCTCCCCACCTTTTCCTCCGCTACATCGATGACTGTATCGGCGCTGCCTCATGCTCCCATGAGGAGGATGAGGAGGTTGAACAGTTCATCCACTTTACCAACACCTTCCACCCCGACCTCAAATTTATCTGGTCCGTCTCAGACTCCTCCCTCCCCTTCCTAGACCTCTCCATTTCAATCTCGGGCAACCGAATCAACACGGCCATTTACTATAAACCGACCGACACCCACAGCTACCTAGACTACACCTCCTCGCACCCTGCCCCCTATAAACACGCCATCCCATATTCCCAATTCCTTCGTCTCTGCCGCATCTGCTCCCAGGAGGACCAGTTCCAATACCATACAAACCAGATGGCCTCCTTCTTCAAAGACCGCAATTTCCCCCCAGACGTGATCGATGATGCTCTCCACTGCATCTCGTCCACTTCACACTCCTCCCGCTTGAGCACCGCCCCTCCAATCGCCACCAGGACAGAACCTCACTGGTCCTCACCTACTATCCCACCAACCTCCATATACATCGCATTATCCGTCATCATTTCTGCCACCTCCAAACGGACCCCACCACGAGGGATATATTTCCATCCCCTCCCGTATCAGCGTTCCAAAAAGACCACTCCCTCCGTGACACCCTTGTCAGGTCCACACCCCCCACCAACCCAACCTCCACTCCCAGTACCTTCCCCTGCAACCGCAAGAAATGCAAAACTTGCGCCCACACCTCCCCCCTTACTTCCCTTCAAGGCCCCAAGGGATCCTTCCATATCCACCACAAATTCACCTGCACCTCCATACACATAATTTACTGCATCTGCTGCACCCGATGTGGCCTCCTCTATATTGGGGAGACAGGCCGCCTACTTGCGGAACGTTTCAGAGAACACCATTGGGACACCCGGACCAACCAACACAACCACCCCGTGGCTCAACACTTCAACTCCCCCTCCCACTCCACCTATCGCATTTCCAACGCCCCTCCCCTAAGTCCCTCCTCCCTACCTTTTATCTTAGCTTGCTTGGCACACTTGCCTCATTCCTGAATAAGGGCTCATGCCCGAAACGTCGATTCTCCTGCTCCTTGGATGCTGCCTGACCTGCTGCGCTTTTCCAGCAATATATTTTCAGTCTGATCTCCAGCATCTGCAGTCCTCACTTTCTCCTATTAAATCCTCTAACCCAGGCGACATCCTTGTAAATTTTTTCTGAACCCCTTCAAGTTTCACAACATTCGTCCCATAGGAAGGAGACCAGAAGTGCACGCAATATTCCAAAAGTGGCCTAACCAATGTTCTGTACAGCCACAACATAACCTCCCAACACCTGTACTCAATACTCTGACCAATAAAGGAAAACATATCAAATGTCTTCTTCATATCCTAGCTTCCTACACGCCAAGGTCTCTTTGTTCAGCAACACTCCTTAGGACCTTACCATTAAGTGTATAAGTCCTGCTAAGATTTACTTTCCCAAAATGCAGCACCTTGCATTTATCTAAACTAAACACTATCTGCCACTCTTCAGCCCTTTTGGCATAACTGATCAAGATCCCATTGTATTCCAAGGTAACCTTCTTCACTGTCCACTACACCTCCAATTTTGGTATAATCTCCAAACTTACTAACTATACCTCTTATGCTCCAAATCATTTATATAAATAATGAAAAGTGGTGGACACAGCACTAATCCGTGTGGCACTCCACTGGTCACAGGCCTCCAGTCTGAAAAACAATCCTCCACCTCCACCCTCTGTCTTCCACCTTCAAGCCAGTTTTGTATCCAAATGGCTTATCTCCCTGTATTCCATGAGATCTAAACTTGCTAACCAGTCTCCCATGGGGGGAGAACGTCTACCACTCTGCCCTCATCAATCCTCTTTGTTACTTCTTCAAGAAACTCAATCAAGTTTGTGAGACATGATTTCCTATGCACAAAGCCATGTTGACTATCCCTAATCAGTCCTTGCCTTTCCAAATACATATACATCCTGTTCCTCAGGATACTATCCAACAACTTGCCCACCACCGACGTCTGGCTCACTGGTCTCTAGTTCCTTGGCTTGTCCTTACCACCCTTCTTAAATAGTGGCACCACGTTTGCCAACCTCCAGGCTTCTGGCACCTCACTTGTGACTATTGATGATACAAATATCTCAGCAAAAGGCCCAGCAATCACTTCCCTAGCTTCCCATAGAGTTCTAGAGTATATCTGATCAGGTCCTGGGGATTTATTCACTTTTATGCGTTTCAAGACATCCAGCACTACCTCCTCTGTAGTATGGACATTTTTCAAGATGTCACCATCTATATCCCTACATTCTATATCTTCCATGTCCTTTTCCACAGTAAATACTGATGCAAAATACTCATTTAGATCTCCCCCATCTCCTGCGGCTCCACACAAAGGCTGCCTTGCTGATCTTTGAGGGGCCCTATTCTCTCCCTAGTTATCCTTTTGTCCTTAATGTATTTGTAAAACCTTTTGGATTCTCCTTAATTCTATTTGCCAAAGCTATCTCATGTTCCCTTTTTGCCCTCCTGACTTCTCTCTTAAGTATACTCCTACTGCCTTTATACTCTTCTAAGGATTCACTCGATCTATCCTGTCTATACCTGACATATGCTTCCTTCTTTTTCTGAACCAAACTCTCAATTTCTTTAGTCATCCAGCATTCCCTATACCTACCAGCCTTCCCTTTCATCCTAATCAGAATATACTGCCTCTGAATTCTCATTATCTCATTTCTGAAGGCTTCCCATTTTCCAGCTGTCCCTTTACCTGCGAACATCTGCCCCAATCAGCCTTTAGTTCTTGCCTAATACCATCAAAATTGGCCTTTCTCCAAATTATAACATCAAATTTTAGATCTGGTCTATCCTTTACCATCATTATTTTACAACTAATAGAATTATGGTTGCTGGCCCCAAAGTGCTCCCCCACTGACCCCTCAGTCGCCTGCCCTGCCTTATTTCCCAAGAGTAAGTGAAGTTTTGCACCTTCTCTAGTCGGTACATCCACATATTGCATCATAAAATTCCTCTCCATCTAAACCCTTAACATTATGGCAGTCGCAGTCTATGATTATCAAGTTAAAATCCCCTACCATAACCACCTATTATTCTTACAGATAACTGAGATCTCCTTACAAATTTGTTTCTCAATTTCCCTCTGACTATTGGGGGGTCTATAATACAATCCCAATAAGGTGATCATCCCTTTCTTATTTCTCAGTCAGTGGTAAAGTTGCTCTCTTTTTCTGTTGCCTTGTCTAATATTGCATCCTTTACAAATCTATCAAGTAAGACCATAGGATGTAAGAGCATAACTAGGCCATTTGGCCCATCAAGATTGTTCTGCTGTTCAGTGAAGTCATGGGTGATCTCATAACCCTCAACATCACTTTCCTGCTTTTTTCCCCAACATCATTGAACTCCTTGCTGATTAAAAATTCTATCTATCTCAACCTTGAATATAATTGATGATTTACCCTCCACATCCCTCTATGGTAAAGAATACTCCACACAGACAGTTGCCCAAGGTGGGAATTGAACCCAGGTTCTTGGCGCTGTGAGGCAGCAATGCCAGCCACTGAGCGTCCTCCGGGTGCTCCGGTTTCCTCCCACAGACCAAACATGTGCAGGTTAGGTGAATTGGCCATGTTAAATTGCCCATAGTGTCAGGTGCATTAGTAAGGGGTAAATGTAGGGGAATCGGTCTGGGTGGGTTGCTCTTCGGAGGGTTGGTGTGGACTTGTTGGGCCAAAGGGCCTGTTTCCACCTGTAGGGAATCTAATCTAATCTAATCTAATCTAATCCAATTCCTCAGAAATACTATCTTATGAAATAAGAAATTTGTCTTCATCTCTGTCTAAATGGACAATCCCTTATTCCCTCTCATTATTAGGGAATCATGCTGTCCGATCCTGTCATCTGCAAACGTGATGATAGTACACCCACTTTTGTCATTCATGTTATTCATATATAATGTAAATATTTGTGAACCCAGCATTGGCCATGTATCACTCCAATAAAATATAGGTTGTCAGCTTGAAAATTCACCCTTCATCCCAGCTCTCTGTCTTCCATTAGTTAACCATTCCTCTATCCATGCTAATATTTTACCCCAAAAACATAAGCTCTTATCATCATAAGTAGCTTTATGTGTCATATGTTATTGAACCACTTTTGGAAATTAAAATACGTTATATGGTTCATCTCCTGTGAATGAACAGGAGTCTTTCTTGCCCATAGCTGACATGCTGCCATGAGACTTCATGGAGTCAGCAGTCCGTGTTGAGGAGTCCCAGGACAACTACCTCTTAGCTCTGTAGCACTGTACTAGACAGGGACATGCCTAGGGATTGTGATGGTGGTGACTGGGAAATTATCTGTTATCCATGGTTCCATGTGCATGGTTATGTCAGACTGTTGCTTGAACAGGCCTCCTCATATTAGTAAAGAGGACGTTGCAAAGTTAAGAGTATGGTGCTGGAAAAGCACAGCTGGTCAGGCAGCATCCGAGGAGCAGGAGCATAAGCTCTTCATCAGGAATGAGGCCTGAAAGGATCTCTGCTGTTCTTCATCCTTAGAAGAATCCACACACTGAACAAATGCTTTTTCTACACCATATTGGACATCAAAAACTGTAAGTACAACAAAGTTTCATATACCCATTTCAATTTCAAAGCCTCCAGAAATGTCTCTCTTTCTGGGACCTCCACTCCACACTTGCAGCCATGTGCCGCCACCTACTTTCCCTGCAGTCAGCCCTGCCACAGCTCATGGTCACATTCTCCTGCAAAGGACTTCTGCTGTTCTTCATCCTTAGAAGAATCCACACATTGAACAAACACTTTTTCTATACCATCTCGGATTTCAAAACCTGTAAATACAACAAACCTTCATGTACCTACCTCAACATCCAAAGACCCTTTGCGGAGTTAGTACAGTTTGGTTAACAATTGTTGTTCCCAGTGTCTAGGTCAGATGGTCTATCCAGTTTCATTCCTTTTTTTATTTGTAGTAATTAGATACAACTGAAACACTTCCTAAGTTATTTAAAGGTCAATTCCATTGTTGTGGGCCTAGAGTCACATGTAAGCCTGACCCAATAAGGACAGCAATTTTTTTCCCTTAAGGATTTCTCCCAATGATTAGCAATGGTCACCATTAGATTAACCACTAATTCCAGATTTATTAATTGACTTAAGATTCTACAATCTGCCATGTTGGGTTTTGAACCCATTTCTCTAGATCAATACTGGATTACTTGTCCAGTAGCATTACCACCATTATTAATTAGTAGATAGTAAGTTCACTTAAAATTAAAGGAGAAAGTGAGGTCTGCAGATGCTGGAGATCAAAGTTGAAACTTTATTGCTGGAACAGCACAGCAGGTCAGGCAGCATCCAGGGAAGAGGAGATTCGACGTTTCGGGCACAGGCCCTTCTTCCTGAAGAAGGGCCTGTGCCCGAAACGTCGAATCTCCTGTTCCCTGGATGCTGCCTGACCTGCTGTGCTGTTCCAGCAATAAAGTTTCACTTAAAATTAAAAGCAGGGTTCTGTAGTCCACACATGTTCCAATTGCCATTTGTGAACTCAATAATATGAGCTAGCTGTCCACCAAAAAGGATCCATTGGATTTCTTCTTTAATTTTGTTGAGGCCAGCAGTGTTTCTCCAGGCTTTGCAACACCATCTCTCCAACTCGCATCTCATGGTATCACATCCCTCCCAACAGACCTGTCAGAATTCAGTGCACAGGCCAGCTGTGCTGTTCTATATTGTGATAAATCAGAGCTAGCCAGTCATCCAAAATTGACACAAGGGGATGTCCTTCCCCAATATGTCTTGGAAAACATTTACCATATGAGTGAGATGGTTTGCTTTGTGCATTCCATTAATGAATAATAAGAACAACAGTCAACTGTTAAAAATATGTACTTCTCATTTCATCCAGAGTTAGTTCACAGTTTCAATTACGCTTGCACTGCTTTAAATAGAAAATGGAAAGCACTCATGTGAACGACCTCCAAAACTGATGCTGCTGTTACTCTAACAGCTTTGTATCAATTTCACTCATCTCCCTATTAATATGACACCATATTGTCATATTAAGACAGGGTGCACCATTCCATCAAAAAATAATATTTACAATTTCCATCTGGTCACACCCTCCATAAACATTGTATTTTCTTATTGCATTCAGATTAATGCAGTTCATACAATGAATGAGATCTAATTAATCTTATTACCCTCACTACAATAGCCAGCAGACTAGTACATTATTGAGATTGAGTTGCGTGTACATGGACAAATGGACAACAAAAAACATAACAAGAGAAACTTGAAGTGCAAATGAGTCAATATTGTTTGAATGCTACCTCATTTACTTGTTGTTATATTTCTCTTAGAGCACTGGATTAATCAGTTTTGGTTACTATTTCCTTTTCAGTCTACAAGTGAAAATTCACAAGTCATGACAGGCAACAAGAGACATTATGAAAACATGAATGACCACATTATAGTTTTAGTAACTTGAGGAGATGATAGTGGGACTTTAATGCATTCGAATGTTTGCAATGCACCCTCAATCCCAATATGACATCTCAGTCGATATTCTGTTATTCTAAATTGTTGAAATTATAATATTAAAACTGATTACTGTATGCTAACTGATCTGTTAGCTTTGCTGGTGAAAGCAGAGACTAATAAAAAGACCATTAATACTTAATAAGAGATTAATGTTGAATATTTTATGGGCCTTTATTATATACAGTCTTATAAATGGGATATTTTTTCCAAATAAGTACTCCAATCTAAGCAAATTTCAAAAATTCCAGAAAAGCATATTTTGTAATATCATAATTGGCAATGTTTCATTTTAGTCAGTTATAAAAATCTATCAACCATACAAAGTCTCCAAGGTACCTAATTCCAGGTTTGTGAAGAAAACCTATCAAACTCTGCCATCAGCTCCACCTGTACTGAATTCAATACTTCATCATAGCAAAGTTCATAATAGCACAATTGAAATACAATAATTCAATAATATGATGAAACCAAACATTGGTAAGTTTACACACTTGTAATGATTTAAGAGTTATATATTGGTTCACTTACAAACATCAAGTAACTTCAGTTTGAATTTTTAAAGATTCATTATACAAATTATGCATGTGTGACCACTTTTGTGCAAATTTATGTGCACTTATCTTTATTTTATTAAAATTCAGTTTTGTTTAAAAAGACTGTGTGCCCAAATTAAAAGGAAAATCAGGAACTACACTGTGCAGTACAGACATTATACATCAACTGAAGGCACACAATGCTTGCATTTGCAAAGAATATTCATAAAAAATGAGCCTTGGATGTGTTGGTTTTCATCCTATTGCCAAAACAACAGAGTACTCACTGAACAGTAAAAGACAGACCTGGGTGTAAGTAATTACCCTGTCAATTGAATGTGTTTCGAGATTCATTGTACTCCCATTCTGTGTAAATTTTGTGGATCCATTATGCCAACTGTCATTTTATGCCTCTGTCACCCTATTTCTGTAATTTATTTTGCACATGGGTAAATGTTTTAATATGTTGCTGTCCACTGAAATTCATGAAATTTACCAATTCTAGTTTTCTTTCAACATATAAAGCAGCATAGTAACATTTTAAGATTAACATAAAAATATGACACGGTTGGAATATATTTGCATTACAAAGATATTGAATTTTCATTTGAAAACATGCAAAATATTGCAAGTATCTTGCTTCATCAACACATACTGATAATTTATATACCATTGTTCTGAATTACTTATTTCTGTTATACACACCTCAAAAGAAATGTATTCAGATTACATATAGTTTATAGTAACAATAATTTATTCTCAAAATGAAAGCTAAAAGTCGACTTACATTCTCAATTATTGCATAGTTTTAGTTGCAGTATTTTACCCAGATCTATAAAGTATTGTATTTTCTATCTAAAGCATGGATACATAAAGTCAATGAGTGCGAGAGACATAGGCAATTCCTACCAATTGTGGTGTGGAATTGAGGAAGGCAAGAACGCTGAAATATGAGAAAGCCATGACATTACCCTATTAAAGTAAAATATATTGAACCAGATCCATTTACAATTCGTAGCACACCAACTTCAGTTTGAATTTTTAAAGATTAATCCTTCCTCAGGGAAAATATTTCATCACTCAATGCATTTGCCAAATAAGTTAGAGATATTGGTGTATCTTGGCTACATGCTTTTGGGATAAAAGGATAAATTTAAAAATTCTTCCTTTATATCCAATTCAATTAGAGCCTGGCTTGTTTATTTTTGACTGTTTGCATTTGTTTATTTATGCTAATTATTTTTATTGTTCACTGCAATTTAACTAGATCATTTATTAAAATGATTGATCAAGGAAGATAGAGCTACTTGCTGTTTTTTTTTTATCCCCACATAGCTTTCCAAAAGGTTTCAAGCTGATAAAGCATCTTTGAAGTATAGCCATTGTTGTAAGATAGAGAAATGCAAGAACTAATTGGAGCATGATATTAAAATGCCCCAGAATATTATTACACTCAAGTATACCTAAAGCAAACATGTCACTTCCTATTGAGGCAAGTTGAACATTACACATTGCGAGTTTCACCACAGACAACAATTTCAAAAGAATGTCACTGGAATATATTAAATTTGGAAATAGATGGGGAGAACCTAATCTCCAAAGTGTTGAAATTAAACTTATTGAAATTGGAGGGTAGATAATTTAATATGAGGATGAGTCGGAGAAAAAAAAATCAGGCCCAAAGAGAAGACCCAAGGAATAAAGACAGACCTTTTTTTATTAATAATAATTCATGGGATGTGGGCATCATTGGCGAGACCAGCATTTATTGTCCAGAGGGCAGTTAACAGTCAATCACAAGGTTGTGGATCTGAAGCCATGTGTAGGCTAGACCAGGCAAGCATTGTAGATTTCCTTCCCTAAAGGACATCGGGGAATAAGATGGGTTTTCCTGACAATCATTAATACTTTCATGGTCATTATTAGACTCTTAATTCCAAATTGCAAGTGAATTCAAATTCTACCAACTACCACGGTAGAATCTGAACCCAGGTCCATCAGAATAATTCCTGGGTCTTTGGATTAATATCCTAATGATAATACCACTAGGCCCTCAGCTCCCCTAAAATGCGGGAAAATCTCCAATAGAAAAAGTAGTATCTGTGAGATGAAAAATCATCTATCTGAAACATTAACACTATTTGTCAATCTACAGATGCTGCTGGACTTGCTGAGTATTTCCAGCATTTTCTGTTTATTTTTACATGTGCTTTCCAGCATCTATAGTACTTTGATTTTGTCTTTGAAAATCCAACGAAAAGTTCTCAGTTTAATTGCTGTCAAGTCCAGCATATAATTTAATTAATTTCACTGATAAGAGTCACAAGTTGTTTACTTTGTATATATATAAAATAGCTGCATACAGGCCAGTATCCTGTCACCAAGTCACCTTTTATTTACTAGTGTGTAATACACTGGCTGTGGCCAACCAGCTGGGAGTTAGTCCTCAAGTGAGGAGATTCTAATCTCTTGGTTATAATGGTCAGTCAAGGCTTTCCTGACTGGCCCAGGTTAACAACCCTAATCAAGATCTTTGTAGTCAACCAGGCCTAACTGGTTCCAATTGTTACAATATGCATTTTTTTATGATAGCATTTATTCTATGAACTTATAAATTAGGAGCAAAAGAGTAGGTCCAGTGGTCTCTTAAACCTACTTCTCCATTAATAAGATCAATACTGATCTGATGGTTCTACATTCCCACATATGCAGCTTAATCTTCCAGTCGAGAAGCTACCCCTGCATTAAAAATATTCAAAGAATTTACATACATCATCTTTTGAGGAACAGAGTTCCGAAAAACATTGAATCTCGGAAAGAAAATCACCTTATCTCGGTCTTGAATGGGAGACCTCTTACTTTTTAAAGGTTCCACATAGTCCCACAAGAGGAAATATCTTTTGTTTATCTACTGTTTCGAGAACCTTCAGGATCAAGTCACCCCTTAGCTTCTAAACTCCAGCGGATGGCCACCTAACCTGTCCAACAATTCGGACAACCTATTCATTCCAGATATTAATCTAGTAAATCTTCTCTGAAATACTTCCAATCCATTAACATTCTACCTTAAAAAAAATCAATATTATATCTAGAACTGTTATCTCATTTCTGAAGCTTCCCATTTTCCAGCCGTCCCTTTACCTGCGAACATCTGCCTCCAATCAGCTTTTGAAAGTTCTTGCCTAATACCATCAAAATTGGCCTTTCTCCAAATTATAACATCAACTTTTAGATCTGGTCTATCCTTTTCCATCACGACTTTAGAATGAATAGAATTATGGTCGATTTCCAAGGATGTTGCCAGGGTTGGAGGATTTGAGCTATAGGGGGAGGCTGAACAGGTTGGGGCTGTTTTCCCTGGAGGGTCGGAGGCTGAGGGGTGACCTTATAGAGGCTTACAAAATTATGAGGGGTATGAATAGGATAAATAGACAAAGTCTTTTCCATGGGGTCGGAGAGTCCAGAACTAGAGGGCATAGGTTTAGGGTGAGAGGAGAAAGATATAAAAGAGACCTAAGGAGCAACTTTTTCACGCAGAGGGTGGTAAGTGTATGGAATGAGCTGCCAGAGGATATGGTGGAGGCTGGTACAATTGCAACATTTAAGATGCATTTGGATGGGTATATGAATAGGAAGGGTTTGGAGGGATATGGGCCGGGTGCTGGCAGGTGGGACTAGATTGGGTTGGGATATCTGGTCGGCATGGACAGGTTGGACCGAAGGGTCTGTTTCCATGCTGTACATCTCTATGACTCTATAACTGCAGATGTGACCTCAAAAATGCCCTACAAAACAGTAGCATTACTACATTAACTTTGAATTTAATTCCCTTCTTAATAAACTATAACATTCTACTGGATTTCTTTATGATTTGCGGTGGAGAACGTGACAACTGCAGATGCTGGAGATCAAAGTCGAAAAGTGTGACACTGGAGAAGCATAGCAGGTCATGCAGCATCCAAGGAGCAGGACAGTCAATATTTTAGATATAAACCCTTCATCACGAACCAGCTCATGCCCGAAACATCAATTCTCTTGCTCCTTGGATGCTGCCTGACTTGCTGTGCTTTTCCAGCGCCACACTTTTTGACTCTAAATGTCATTTTTGGTAGGTCTCATGGATGACTTTTGTCCACAAGCCCTGTGTGTTTTTTTCACACTTCCTTCCCAAATTGACTTCATTAACTCTAACAGAGTATGAGGACTACAGTTGCTGGAGAGTCAGAAATGTTAAGTATGGCACTGGAAAAGCACAGCAGGTCAGGCAGCATCTGAGGAGCAGGAAAGTCGATGTTTCAGGCATAAGCCCTACATCAGGAATGCAAGATGTAATGGGTGTTGTGCCGCAAGTATCATCACTGGACCGCAACTGTTCAATCTTGACAAAATGACATAGAAGGAGGGACAGAAGATATGGTTGCTAATAATAAGTTAAGCCGGAAAATGAGTTGCGAAGAGGCTGCCTGACCTGCTGTGCTTTTCCAGTGCCACACTTTTCAACACAAATTATTTGCTGTTTTTGCAAACTGACTTTTGTGGCTCTTGAACCAGAACATCCAGATTCCACCATATCTTAGTTCTGCAATTTTCTAACTACTTAGAGGATATGTTTCTTTGTGATCTTTAATTTTTCCAAAAGATGTAGAGGTTGGATAGATTGGCCAAGCTAAATTGTCAGTAGTGTCCAGGGATGTGCAGGCCAGGTGGATTAGCCATAGGAAATGGGAAGTTATGGTGTTGGTCTGAGTGGGTTGCTCTTTGGAGGATCAGTGCAGATTCAATGGGCCAAATAGTCTCCATCTGCATTGTTCTAACCTATTACATCCATACCCCTTTGTAGCCTCCCCATGTCCTCTTCACAATTCACTTTACTACCTACCTTATTATTAGCAACCATATCTTCTGTCCCTCCTTCCATGTCATTTTGTAAAGTTTGAACAGTTGAGGCCCGCTGGTGATACTTGAGGCGCAATACTCATTACATCTTGCCAACCAGAAAATTACTCTTTTATGTCTATTCTCTGCATTTGTTTCTCAAATTAACATGCTTGGCTATCTCTCAAGAGATCTCCATGGCAAATGAGGCTAGAACCTGAGGCGGCACAGTGGCTCAGTGGTTAACACTGCTGCCTCACAGCACCAGGGATGTGGGTTCAGTTCCTGCCTTGGGTGACTGTTTAAGTTTCCTCTGGGTGCTCTGGCTTCTGCCAACAATCCAAAGATGTGCAGGTCAGGTGAATTGGCCATGCTAAATTACCCATAGTTAGGTGCACTTGTCAGGGATAAATGTAGTGGTTCGGTGTGGACTTGTTGGTCCAAATGGCCTGTTTCCATACTGTAGGGAATCTAATCTAAACCTGGATCTTCTGAATGAGAGATAGTGACACTACCACTGCACAACAAGATGCTTGCCTACCCGCAGTTTCTTGATAGCTAGCCAAGCTTCCATCCACGCTGATTGATAACCCCTTATGCAATGAGCTTTCATTTTTCAAAATAATCTTTAATGCGGCACTTTATTAAATGCCTTCTAGAATTTTAAATTTAGTGCATCCATTTGTTCATTTTTATACACAAACTAGGAAGGATTTAAAGAGAGAGTTAAGAGGAGCAAAGAGAGGACACAAGCAGTCTTTAGCAAATAGAATAAAGGAGAACCCTAAAGCTTTCGATAGGTATGTGAGGAATAAAAGGATGATTAGGGTAGGAATAGGGCCAGTCAAAGACAGAATTGGGAAGTTGAGTGTGGATCCTGTAGAGATTGGAGAGGTGCTAAATGAACATTTCTCATCGGTGTTTACTCAGGAAAAGGAGAATATTGTAGAGGAGAAGAATGAGGTACGAGATATTAGACTAGAAAGGATTGAGGTTAGTTACACACAGAGGTGTTATCAATTCTAGAACGAGTGAAAGTAGACAAGTCCCCTGGGCCAGGTGGGATTTATCTGAGGAAGCTAGGGAGGAGATAGCAGAGCCTTTGGCTTTGACATTTGAGTCGTCATTGTCTACAGGTTTAGTAACTGAGGACTGGAGGATTACAAATGTTGTGCCCTTGTTCAATAAGGGCAGCAGAGATGACCCAGGTAATTATAGACCAGTGAGCCTTACTTCTGTTGTAGGAAAGGTTTTGGAAAGGATTATAAGAGATAAGATTTATAATCATCTAGCCAGCAACAATTGGATTTCAGATAGTCAACATGGTTTCGTCAAGAGCAGGTGGTGTCTCACAAACCTCATTGAGTTTATTGAGAAGGTGACCAAGCATGTAGATGAGGGTAGGGCAGTTGACGTGATATACTTTGACTTCAGTAAAGCCTTTGATAAGGTTCCACATGGTAGGCTGATGGATAAAATGCAGAGGCGTGGAATTGAGGGAGATTTAGCAGTTTGGATTAGAAACTGGCTTTCTGGAAGAAGGCAGCAAGTGGTGGTTGATGGAAAATATTCAGTCTGGAGTCCAGTTACTAGTAGTGTTCCACAAGGATCTGTTTTGGGACCACTGCTGTTTGTCATTCTTATAAATGACTTAGACGTAGGCATAGGTGGATGGATTAGTAAATTTGCAGACTACACGAAAGTTGGTGGAGTAGTGAACAGTTTGGAAGAATGTTACAGGTTGCAGAGGGATTTGGATAAACTGCAGAATTGGGCTGAGAGGTGGCAAATGGAGTTCAATGCAGCTAAATTTGAGGTGATGCACTTTGGGAAGAATAACCGGAAGGCAGAGTACTGGGTCAATGAAAAGATTCTTGGTAGTGTGGATGTGCAGAGGGATCTTGGAGTCCATGTGCATAGATCCCTGAAAATTGCCACCCAGGTGGATAGTGCTGTTAAGAAGGCATACGATGTGTTAGGTTTCATTCGTAGGGGGATTGATTTCTGGAACCGCAATATCATGCTGCAACTATACAAAATGCTGGTGCAGCCACACTTGGAATATTGTGTACAGTTCTGGCTGCCCCATTATAAAAAGGATGTGGAAGCATTGGAAAAGGTTCAGAGGAGATTTACCAGGATGTTACCTGGTCTGGAGGAAAGGCTGAAAGACTTGGGTCTTTTCTCATTGAAAAGAAGAAGGCTAAGGGGGATTTGATAGAGACATACAAGATGATCAGAGGATTAGATAGGGTAGACAGAGAAAGACTTTTTACTAGGATGATGACGTCAGCTTGTACGAGAAGGCATAACTACAAATTGAGGGGTGATAGATTTAACACTGATGTCAGAGGCAAGTTCTTTACACAGAGAGTGGTAAGGGCATGGAATGCCCTACCTGCTAATGTAGTCAACTCAGCCACATTAGGGAGATTTAAACAATTATTAGATAAGCTCGTGGATGATTTTGGGATAGTGTAGGGGGACGAGCTGAGAAAAATCCACAGGTCAGCACAACATAGAGGGCCGAAGGGCCTGTTCTGCACTGTATTGTTTTATGCTCTATGTTCTATGTTATCTTCAAATATTCAAAGAACTCTAATACATTTATTAAATATGATTTCCCTTTCACAAAAGCCATAATGACTCTGCCTGATTACTTTGTTTTTTGTTTCAATGAGCTCTGTTATAACATCTTTAATAACATCTTCTAATATCTACTGGATTCCCAATGTTATGTTTACTGGCCTATTGTTTCTTACTTTCTGTCTCTGTTCCTTTCTGAACAAAGAGGTTACATTCACATTCTAATCTAATGGAACCTTCTCAAAATTTAGAAAATTTTAGAAAATTCATTTCAATGCATCAACTATCTCATTAGCTGCTGTTTTGTGGACCCTAGGAGAAGGTCCATCAGGACCCTGATCTTATCAGCCCACATTTCCAATTTACACATAAAAAGTAGAATAGTACAGCACAGGAATAAGCCCTTTGGCCTTTTGTATCTGCACTGACCATGATGCTATTCTAAACTAATCCCATCTGCTGTATATGGTCTATATCCCTTTATTCTCTTGGTTATTCATGTGTCTGTCTAAATGTCTCTTCAATTTTGACATCATATCCACTTCTACCAACTCCTCTGGCAGTGTATTCCAGGTACATACTACTTTCTGTGTAAATACATTGCCTCACACACCTTCTTTAAACTTGCCCCATTTCACATTACATCTATGCCCCCTCGTATTTGATGTTTTGACTCTGGGACAAGGACTCTGACTATCTCTCCTATCCCTGCCCCTGATAATTTTATGTACTTCTATCTGGTCTCCCCTCAGCCTGCAATGCTCTGCAATGCTCAATCCAAGTTTGTCCAACCTCTCCTTTTAGCTACTAAACTCCAGTCTAGGAAACATTCTGGTAAGCCTCTTTTATACCTTCTCCTAAGTTTCCACAACCTTCCTGTAAGTCAGTAACCAGCAATGTACATGGTACTCCAAGTGTGGCCTGACCAAAGTCTTATGCAGTTACAGCATGCCTTGCCAACTTTTTAACTCAGTGACCTGACAGATAAAGGCAAACGTACTCGATGCCTTCTTTACCACCTTATCCACTTGTGGTGCCATTTTCAGGGAGCTATGGGCTTGGATTCCAACCCCTCCTCCCCATTGTGTTAATTCATTTCTTTCTAAAATATCAATATAAACAAGAGTCAATAATATGATGGTTTTAACACTCATGTCTACTTCGACTCACAGCACCAAAACCATAATCTTGTACTGATACCATGATAGTTAATACATCTGTTCCCAGATGTGGAAGTAAAATTACAGTAAGATTTTCACATATAATTCTGTAGTATTGCATCTTTTTGGTGAGCCAAAGAAGTATATGTCACAGACACTGAATTGGAACATTTTGTCCAAATATTGGTAGACAAAGCAAAAGTGAACAACAAATCAGCATCTAAGTAAATCCTGCATAGCCAGTAGAAGATCACATTGAAGTGATGACATAGTGAGTTTCAGTTGGAAAGAAACATTAGTTTGCAATCACAATTAAGAATAACAATTTCTAAATTTTATAGTAAAAGTTTGGAAGATCATATTTTTGAGCAAGTATACCACTAATCAGAATGGCAAGCAGGCATGTTTAAAAGGAGATTTTTAAAAATGAATTTCCTCAGTTCCATTACATCAGTTGAAGATTTAAACCCTTGCATTGTCCTGTCCTTTGCACTGTCTTTCTGGTACAGATCATGGGTGATGTTATTTCCATTGTTGGGGTGGAGTTTATCTTGCAAACTAGATACAAAACTCATATTGTTGTTGGTCCACCAATCATCTGACTGCCTGATCTTTATTTCTGTTCCAAATGCCAATATGTTCAGAGGGTGAGTTGAAATACAGCACAAATATTTCACAATGTACAATAACAGCAACATAGATTTGAAAGCAAATAAGAAGAATCACCAGAAAATGTAGTTTCATTGCAATTTAACACTAACATGATGTTATTTGAGATGTATTTAGCTACATAACTTGGCAATCTGGCCCTGATCAAACTCATAAATACAACAAAAGCAAATGACATTAAATTCTTGCAAAGTGACCATACTACACTAAACTGAGTTTACACATGGTGCAGTATAACTTCTGCCAGCACAAAGCTGCGTCTCTGAAAATATCCAGGAGATCCAATTTTCTCTGTCGCATTTTTAATGAGAGGAGAAATGAAGTCTACCACTTGTGTTCACCTAACATTAAAATTAACTGCCCAGGAAGGGACCACCACAACCTGTACATCAAAATTTCCTCTTTGTCTCTAATCTCAGTAGAACCTGCTGTCAGTAATATAACTTTGGTTTTCTAAATCTGCTTCAAGGTTTAGGGGTGAGGTGGCCGGAGCAAGTGTAAGTGTCTTGTTACACCATATTTTGATCTCAATGTGATTGGATGCACAATAATAATCTGTTCATACCCTCACAAATGTGCTTTGTGATCTGTTTGAGTTACTAGCAGCTCATTAGAAAATGTGTGCACAAGAATATCATTCTTCTGCAACATTAAGAAGGATTCATATTAAGTTCTGAAAGTTCCTAAGAGGTCTAAAGGATCAGCTAGAGAAATATTCTTAGAATGAGGTTTCACACTGAATTTGAATGTTATTGCAGATGTTGCAAGATTGAAAAGACTTCTCAAAGAAAGTTTTGGCATAGTTTCAGTGAAATTGGAGTGGTTGTTTAGTGAGTTATATAATAAATTTGCACTTCATTTTGTACCTTGAATTGGATTACATCAGCATAAAGGCGATACTATAACTAGATGCTAAGGCTACTAAACACAAAGAATCAATGAAGATCTTGCTTATGGATTCTTTTTTGCTCAGAGAGAATGGAAAATTATATTTAATTTAAAAAGTCTAAAAGATTAGAGGAGATATCACAATGTTGATATTAAAAGGAATAAAAGTTTCAGCCCATGTAAAATTGGAAAGGGAAATCTTGAATTATCAAAATATTGATGAATTTCCACCATAAAATCACTTTCAAATAGTTACCCTCCTCAGTTTTGTTTAGAAATATCAGTCATTTCCAGGAAATATGTACTTATATTAAAACATAAACATTATTAAAAATAACTATGTTCACATTATCTTGATTTTGTTGCATGTAAAAGTATTGTTCGATTAATAATGACGCATTACTGAAAGGCTGTTCAGTCGAACCCCTGATTGTACAGTGTCATATCTATAAATGTCTGAAAACAGTAGAAAATGATGCACTTTAAGCCATCATAACAGCTTGACATGCTGAATACGTGTACAGCAATTCTCTTCTTTGTTTCTAATCTGGTAGCGTTTTAATCGAGAATTAATTTGACAAAAGTAGTTTGGTGTTTATTTTGATTTGATAGCATCTATGATCTGTTATAGAACCACACAATAAATTCTGTCACTGAAATCAGAGGAAGGAGACATATATAATTTTTGCCAGCAATCTGGTCTCCTTCAGGTTTTCTGGATATTGCATTCCGTCAGTGTGGCACTTAGCGATCTGTTAACAAATACAGGTATGTATGTAAGCACAATTAAGTGCTCATTCTACCGTGTATTTAAATAATAGTTGTTTTTCATAATAAAACTAATTCATCAAATCCAGAAATACATCACCAGCATAAAAACTCCAATATACACGTATTCATTTTTTTAAAAATCCTGGAGGCAATACTTTGAGAATCTAACTAAACATGTTACTGATGAAAGCCGATTTCAGGTAAAATCCGCGCAAGGTCAAAATCGGATGTTTAATAATTTGTATTGTTGATGATAGCGTTGCTGGCTGTTGAGATTCCGTGGTTAAACAAGATCGACTCCTTTGGTATTCACTCTGTTATGGGTCAGTGCTTCAGTCAAAAAATGCAGCACTAGTCATAAGTGGAATTTGCATAGGTGAAAGCAAAGTGCTGATGCAAGCCAGAGCAGTCAAGTATTGTTAATGACAAACACAGTACATGAGCAGAATGCATATTTAATTTACAAAATGTGAAAATGGGGACAAAATTGAGGCTATGCATCACAGCAGCGATTTTTAAAAAATGAAATTTCGCAGAAAGATACAGTACTTGCAAATAAGTACCGCACAATAATTTTGATCCCAGGCAATTGTAAACCTAACACACAGCAATTTATTAGCATTTCAGCCACATTGAATACTTTACAAATGTTACACTACAACCACATGCTTCTGTTTCATTGTGTATCTGTGTACTGAGCATTCAGTGCCGCCTACCTAATATCTCATTTTAAAGAATAATGTCATTAAATTGCAAATTACGTTACTTTCATGTGACTTCGTCTCGAAATATGAAATCATGCTTAAGTTGAACTTGATTTTAGTAGATGTGCGAGAGTAAATTGCAAGTATTCAGAGGATGCCTTTATGTTTGCATGCAGTCTGCGTGCCCCTGCCTGCTATGTTGGGGGATTAGGTTTCTGTTTGTATTTCTAAGATATGGGAGTTGTGGAGAGGGGAGGGGAGTGCCCGTGCGCACGCGCTATAAAGCACGATTTATGTCCAACTGAGGTGTCTGAGTTTGGAAGAAAGGGATGATTACTTGCGTGTGTGTGTGTTATACCACTAGCGGTCAGCCCACATCATCCACACTCACTGAGCGTGTTCTGCAGAACAGCTGAAACCTATTGATGTTTCCAGATACATATGCAAGTCGTGTGACCCGATCGACTATGTCTTCTCATTTTCAGGACAGATCTTCTTAAAATTAGATTGCTATCGTTACCTCCTAGGGCAATAATATATGGTATTCAAATGGCAAATGACATGCAACAGAAAGTATGGCTATCAGAGTTGTACGTCATTGCTTTCTCATAACTTTCCACGTTGATGTGTAGAATGGTGGTGGTTAACGGAATATTGGAGAATTTCTAGGGCGAATGCATTGCAAGTAAGATGAAAAGTGGGTTTCTCTGAAGGAAGGGTTTATTGTTGCTGAATTACACACAGTTTTTGCGTTTGAGGTGGAAACTGCCCTACAATATTCCTTTACTATGAAAATAACTGGAACTGGGGTAAAATCATCACTTTATGTGCACTTACACATAACTAATATGTACAATGATAGGTTATCTTTATGTTGACAATATATTTCCCTTACCATTTTCCTACCATCATGCCCAATGTTGTCTCATCAAACCCAGAAAAAGAACAAGTATTTTTTTTTCCCACCCGAAAATGAACGTAAGTTGATGCAATGGCGAGTTAACGTGCTGATGGGGTTGATTTATGCATTGGGAAGCCAAATGCACAAACGTGATCTTGGAAACAAAAATAAATTCCAGTCAGGCAGTGATTCACACAAGACTCGAATACAGTACAACACCGTCAGCAATAGTCTCACATTAAAATAGTGAACCCAGCATATGTTATATTCAGTTTTACAAGGTGATACTTGTTAAAATTATAATTGTATGTTTAATTCCATTTTGCTAAAGGGCAGTGGATATGCTTTCCCATTTTGCATTAAAATTGTATTTTTAACACGTACTGAAAACGGCCATACATTTTCAAATAACTAGATTATAGATTATAGAAAGTATGAAGATGAGACGGGTAAATGATTAATTAAGTTTATTTAATGATTTCAACATTCAAATTTTCATAACATTTAGCCAAATTTAAGATAAAATATGTTCTCCTCACTTTTACTAGTGTTTGGTTACAAGTAATCACAGAATCTATTTACATAAATATATAGTGTAAATATTTGGCATTGTTTATGTTTGAATGCGCGATTGGACAGTTCACAGTGCTGAAACACAGCCGTAAAAATGTTCCTGGAGGTCACTTGGCACGATGGACATTGAGGCCTTAGTTTTTGTAGCCAATTTTCACTGTAAATTCCAAATAAATCACGTTCACGCCTATTGGTGCCAATTAACACGTTTTATATTAATGTGTCGAGCCTGGTGTGGAAAAAAAACTAACATCTTAATGTTTAATTAGCATAGGAAATGTACACCAAGTTACAGCGATCCTTTTCTGATCCAAAATGCAGCAGAAATACCAGCGCATATATCAGAGATATCTGTTCTTCCCGTGAAGGCTGGGGAGGGACTGGCTTTCGTGAGCTCCACTGCGAGCATTACTATAAACTTTGCTCGGATGGATTGAAGTTTTCTGTGGGAAATTTGATTAGAAACTTGGAACAATGCAAAAGTATGTTGCTGCCATACAAATACGATGCTAAGGAGGAACCAACACATTTGTGACAGCAGTATTCTGACTATTCAGCGAGCTACCCCAGTTGTGTCTAACCTTATGCCAATATGGCTATAAGTTTTCGTTACTAGAGAGGGAAAAAGAAACAACGCAGTAAACAGCGTTCATTGAGAACATGATGTTTAAGTGGAACTGGTGTTCAGGCCTGACTCATGTCTCGCACTTTTTAATGACAGATGGCTGTTTCATGGACTGCAGTGGCTACTTCAGTGGACTGATCCTTCACTGGCGCTGTAACAGGATTAACAAATAAAAACACGTTAAAGAAAAGCCATGGTCATTTTAATTTCCATGTACTTGACAATTATTTGGTTTATTCGTGGCAAACTCTGACACTGTGACTAGGCAACGCTGATTTTGAGATAAACTCCTCGTAAGGTTGCATATTCCAGTCTACGCCAAAGGCCACTGGCCGTGTGATCGTTACAACCTGCGCACCGTTAGACAATCGTTAACGGCCTGCCCTCTTGGCTGTTGGAGACCGCTGTTCGCGGTTTATTTTAATCCAATGAGGGAATTTGGATAAATGGAATCTGGATCGATCATGTCGAAAAGTTCGAAAGTTATTTTGATGACAATTTGTTGGATTTTAAAAGGCGGTTCGGTGCCTGTGCTTCAGTTTGTAAAGGGTCTGGTTATTAAACCAATTCGGTGTAATGGGTGCAAGTTGATCTCGAATTTTAACATACATAACGTTTATGTTAAAGCCGGTTTAAACTAGTTAAATCCACTGAACAAAACATTTCAGAAGGGAATTTAAAAGTTCGGTAAGGAATTTAGGGATACAAATTGGTCGTTTATCTAAAAGTTGTGTTGAGGCTAGTGTGAACGTACAAAAGCAAGGGCAGTGTATTGCATGACAACAGACAGCACCATCTCCTTGCAGTTTTCCTGCCGAAGACCAGTGTTCAGGGTTTATGTGGGTCTGGTGCCAGGTTTCTGCTCAGGGACATGACTCCTCTCATTTTGCTCGCATGGCTGCTTCACTTTCAGTGGCAATCCTGATTCCGCGTCATTTTCGAGTCTGCACTCCCTGTTATAGGGTGCGAACAACATGTGATGGCCAATGAAGCTTTCAAATTATCATTGGCAAACACAATAGCGTTGTGCTGCGCTGTTCTTAGGGAACATTAGCCTGACGAGTCTCTGTAATGTGGCTTAATAATTATTGCTCATTCCCTTCTTTTGTTTAGTTACATGTTTATTTTCAATTAAATTTAGATTAAATTTCTAGCAGCAATACAGTGCTTTATCTGCAGCCAATTATTCTTCTTGGCATTTTTATTTTGGCAGTAACTGTTGTTGCAGGATTAGATCATTTAACAATGACACCGAGTTATTTTGTTGTTTACTTTCAAATACGTAGATTGTGAAAACAATTCTAAATAGGGGGCGTTTCGTGTTTGACAAAAGCACTGTCCACTGCATTTATTTAGCTTTCAAATATGCCGTTTGGTTTCATGAGGCAAGTTTTCTCCCTCAAGAAAAATCACGAAAGTATAGTCTTGCATTTCCGATGTGTTGTGATTTAAAATGCATTCTACAGTCTATTCAGAAGCATCAGATTCAGTTGAAGTCTACGATCGTTAAGGATCTCCAAAACTAAATATTTCAGTTCCAAGATGCCAACTTGTGGGGATACATATGATCTTCGGAAACGTTACTACTGAGCTTTTGTACGAATTGATGTACTGCCGCCTGGTATCCTGGTCACTTCCTGATTGTTACAATACCATAAATGCTGTAATATTGCAAAAGTAAAACCATTTTCAACATTTCATGTAAACCTACGAAAACGTACGTGCCACATTGTTACCTTCGAGGGTGGTGGGGCCTTTGTGTTATCTGTTCAGTTCGTCTTTGATTTGACAGGCTTCTGTGCTGTGAAATTAAAACGTGTGTGTTTGCCTTTGTTTTGTTCAATGTTCTGTGACAAAATGCTCCTCTGTCAAACTCCTTCACACATTACAAGCCTTTGGGGATATCAAGGGCAGCTATAGAAGGGCTACCTGGAGAAAGGTTGCTACGGCAACCCTTTTAGCCCACAACTAGATTAGCATATTCATGAGGTTGTAATTTAAACCAGAATTGTCCACACTTGCATAGTGGCCAGGATTTACTATGCAAATAGACTGGTTTTACAGGCTGCTGCTTAATTAACTCGTCAAGGCCATCTTCTCACTAAAAGGCAATCTAACTACAGATTAATCTGCCTTTGTTTGCTGCGGTTCTTTCCTTTTGTGGTAAACATCAGGATTTGTAAAGAGAAGCAAGAGTCATTGCTATACACTTATTCACTGTTATTTTCAGCTAAGCTTTTCCTTACAAATAACTCCATGACCTGAAAGATTTTTTTTTCCTTAACGCAACATTGTATTCCGGCCATGAGCTTCTAGTGTAACTACATTTTCTCGATCGCTGTGTGATTTTCAGTATAATTGATAATTCAGTTATCATTATTATTCTTATAAGCGAATAGCACTTTGCATTGTAGATTGTTTTCTCCAAGTCAGTTATGTTTCTGTTTATTCTTGACCCTGTTCAATATACATTTATTTAGCATTATGTTTCTTATTTGACATTTTATGAACCCAAAGTATTGCATTAATTGCCTATTAATATGTTACAAGATGGCTATTTCGTGTTGTTATCAGCATAACTTGTTCTTGCGTTAAAACCGTGTTGTGGTTTAAGAACATTTTTTTCAAAAGTTAGAAGTGTACAAGGAAATACAGAAGTGTTCGTCAACGTCCAGATCAGATTATGTATACAATAATGATCTTTCGGGCAAATTTATTACTATGGTGTTTAAATGATTATTCTTCTTTTAGGAATTCGCATGTCTCAAACATTATTACGTTTCTGCTCCAGAAAGACGCCATGTCAAAGCTGAGTCAGCTGGCGCTGTGACATGGGATTCCCTCTCTAATGGAAGTCAGTTGAGGATTTGGCTTAGCAAAGGTATTATTGAGCGAGTTTGGAATAATTAGATGTTTAAAGAAGACAAACAATGATTTCGACTATTAACGTTCGATAAAAACGCATTTTTATTTAACAAGTGATATGTGTGCCTGGATATTTCATCTGCCTTCTCCTCAAATTGTGGGCGATAATGTATCGAATTCGTTAATGTGCCAAAAGTAATTGCTTTATTCTGTACTTGTCAAAATATGAGCTTGCTGTGGAATTTGTGCTGAGACATTTAAGCTTCATCCATGGGTCTCGTTCAATAAACATTCTGGCGCAGGACAGCGCAGCCTGTGAAAGTAGGGTTCGGCAGTGGTCACTGAGTGTTGGAACCCTGTGGCCAGACGTGGGGAGAAGGGGAGGGGGAGATGGGAAGAAGAGCGGCGACCCTCAGCCTTTGTTCCCTCCCCGGAGCCCTGCCCAGAGAGTGACGCCCTACTGTCAAAATGGCGGGAAGCCAATGAGCCTCGCACCTCTGCAGCCCGCTAGCCAATCGGGTGGCCCACGCGTCAGCCCGCGCTGCCGCGTGCTCCGCTCACCTGCCCACCTGTCCCTCCAGTTCCTTCTCGAGCTGAGCTTCCAGCTGGCGCGAGGCGCGAGGACCTCCCCTGCCCATGCCTCCTCTTGCCCACCTGGTGAACCAACAACCCCAGGCCAACAGCTGCTCGCCGGTCTTAAAGGAGCAGGACCCGAACATCGGCGAGCAACAATTGCCCACTCAGCACGCTACCGAATGCACTGCAGGCACAGATGTTCTAGAAAAAATATCTTTCACGCAATAGAATCGAGACAAATACCCAAGCATTAAAACGTGGCTCTGGTCACTACGACAAACATTTTTTTTTGCTTAAAAATTAAGTTCTGTTCCTTTCATCTCCACGTTCTGAAGAAGAATCTTGACAGACTCGAAACGTTCACTCTGCTTCTCTTTGTACAGATGCTGCCAGACCTGCTGAGTTTCTCTAGCATTCTGTGTTCGTTTACACGAAATATAAAATCGAGCAATTTCCATCTGAGTGCCAGCAATATATACTGCAATCATCGTGATGACATCTACGCTTAAATGCATAGTTTTACTTACGTATTTATTCGAAACACAATCAGCAAAAGTGTTCCCAGTACTCTCTGCGTGTTTCTTCTGTACAATTGCACAGCCTCTGAAATGGCTAAAACCTTTCATTATAATATTTAAAGCCACTTGATGACATCAGATCAGGAATTTCACGAAAGAATGAACTTTTCTTTTGTGAAGTTTTTATTCAAGCGATTCTGTAAACCATCGTGTCATGTTATAATATCCTATATGATTTCGATATACACTGAAAGATTGCCCTTTGCAGTGAGCTCATCCAAAAACTGATTTAAATATTGCACAATCAAAACAAATATCTTTTCTCTATTTGGATTTTTGTTTGTAATTACTTTTTTCCATTCGTTCGAGAGCTACTATTATGGACATTAAACTTTTTTTGTTGGAGAACAGGTTCCCACGTCTTGAATGGAGTCTATTCAGAACCCAATAAAACTAGATTACAAACTTGAGAAATGTAACTTTCCGAATGTGACGTTTACTTAGTTATTGCAATTTTGAGATTTGTTTCAGATTGTTTAAAATTGAAATAAAAAGTTCGGAAGACAGAAAATGTGGCTTTACACCTCACGATGTTTAAGTTAATAAGTAATTGAGATAATGTGTAGATAATTGCAAATGATAAACACCGAAGACGGCACGATATTTTTGGAATTGTGCAATTCCGAATACTTGGGTGTTTCGAAGTTTGGTATTGCTACTAGATCGCGGAATGCCTTCAAACTCAGTACTTTGCCTTTTTTAGGTAATTAAGATGAAATCCATTTAAAACGAAAGTTGACAGTTGGCATCCAAAATTCGAAATTTGTGAACTTATGAATACTTTTGATACCATGGGACTTCTTGTCACAATCTCCGTCTTAATTATGTTTAAACTGAAAATATTATTAAAAATCCAATCGACTAATATTAATGATATTCTAGTACTGACTTAACACTCCTTCTGGTATTAGATTATGATTGTTTAAAACAATAAGGACCTCGTGGTCAATTGTTCAGATTGATTTGCTAATGATAAAACGTGCAAACAATGTTAACCTTTTGCTTCCACCAAGACACGGTGAGGACACAAGGGTTCATTCTCACAGCGAAACTGCACGTTTCACATCTATAGTAGATCTTCATTGCAACAATTCAAAATAGTATTTATTTGGCATTAACATACTTTAGAATGTCTGGTGGTCCTGAATGTGCTCTATAAATGTAATACAAAATAAAACAGAGAGCATTGAAAACACAAAATAGATCTAACATCTTCTGTGGAGACAGAAACAGAGCTAGGATTTCAGATCCAGGTCAAATCTGTTTCTATCTCCACCGACGCTACCAAACTTGCTGAGGGGTTTCAATACTTTCTGTTTTTGTTTCAGATTTCCAGCTTCTGCAGTGTCCGCCTTTGTATTATGTAAGTGCAGCTCTTTCTTTGCACAACATCTGCATCCGCAGCCGCAGTGAACCTCTAATTCCTAGTTCAGCCAACGGAATAACATTAGTGTTGGGTTTTTAGTTGTTACTGTAAAACAAACAGTTCGATTTCATGTTATATTTATTGCTGAGTTTGCATTATTTATTCATTGGAAAATGTTTTGGGGAGTGAATGGTGTAATTTTTCCTGTGCAGGCATTTGAGTGTTGAAGAGAAATTGAACAGTTCACTTTGAGAATCACAGATCTATTCTCACCCACTGTTGGTGTAAAAGTTTTATATTGAAGTGTGTACAATATTTCAAAGGAAGAGATTATCAAGCAATGCCTTTGTTTTTGAAACTGTATTGTTCGATGCGCTTGGACCATTTTCAAGATGCCTCCACTTCCTTCTCGTACTTTCCTCCTTCAGCACTTTCCTGAATCATGGAGCGGAGAGACATAGTTCCTTCTCAGGGCGGTGCCAGTGTTGTTCTTGACCAGAACACTAAGAGTTGCTGGAAAAGCGGAGCAGGTCAGGCAGCACATTTTCAGCTCTGATCTCCAGCATCTGCAGTCCTCACTTTCTCCCAAAACACTAAGAGTGCCAGTAGATTACACAAGTTGGCTCGAACTCCAATGTTCCTTTCAGCGACTGGGTGCACTTTAGAAAAACCAGAGTGACTCATACTCGGAGATGAAATATTTACTTGGCCCAAGCCCATATTGCACAGAGCAACATAGACACCCTCCCAATTCACAACTTTAATATTAAGAATAAAGGAAATGTCTTAATATTTTTAAAAAGATGCCAAATATCAACATGGCGCCTCTTTGGATTCTGTTTGCTCCAACTTTAAGTTTAATAAAACATATTCGATTTTAATGTAAGAATCGGAAATTTGTGTTAATCCACAGATGAAGTGGCAATTGTGTTTTTGTTTTAAGCAAACAATCTTTAAGAATTGCTACCTTTTAGTCTTTCTGGAGCTGGGAGGTTCGTCGGGAAAATGAAAAACTGCAAAGCCCTGCCAATCTTCAACTTATCTCCGAGCAATGCTATTAGAGCATATGATTACGCTGAGAATCGTCTGTTCTTATTCTCGTTAGGGATTGCTTTTGTCAAAAAAATTCATAGCCGAAAAGCACAAAAAACATGCCATTGAAATGAGGGAGGGGAGAAGCTGGAAGTGCAAGAAACACACAGCGGATCAGGCAGTATCTGTGGTGGGAGGAACGTTGGAGTTAACGTCACAACTGAAAGTTATCTACTGGAAATGACAACCTGACCTGTTCCACTTCACACATATTACCCAACCAACCGAATGCTTCCAGAAATTTGTTATTCTTCAAAAACCAAATGGTGTTATTGTGAAGGAATACAGCTTCTAAAACTATTTTTATCACGTTTCACCCCACCGTTGAGATATAAACATGTAAAGCACGCCTTTGTCAAATGATAAAGGACAAACCTTGCAGAAAATCGAAAATTTCAATTATATTTTAAAATTCCAATTTGAAAGAAACTCTATCGAATCAAATATGTCAAATATGATATTAAATACTAAGTTTGCATTTGATGGAGTATTTTAGATAGATACAGCAACTATATACTGCTCCAACTCGGAATAATGGTCTATCCACTAATATTAATGTAGATATTATGGTAACTGGAGCATAACGACATTATACACTTTTCACTTTTACCTAGGTACAAGTGACAATATTAAATAAATCTAAATCTAAATCATTGTGAGTTCCCAATTACAGCTTATTTTGTTTCAAATGCTCTTATTATTTCATAACCTTCACATATTTTTAATAAACAGAGCAAATATCTGTACAATTGACCCCCATCAGTGTGGCTTGAATTCGAGTCAACGTCTGTGAAATCCAAAGTTCTTTCATTGATGGGTGAAAGAAATCTTTATAACTCACTTTGCTACTCTTCAGTTATGAAGTCCTCACTCCAGAAATAATCTTAATATTCAGCTGTTACCAGTCCCGACGCCTCAATATTCTACTTTCTGCTTATAAAAGAGTCAGTGGTGTTTCCGTTGGGCTTATGGTGCATAGAATGAAGCAATTGACAAGTAATTATTGATCAGACAATAATGTACTTGTTCGCTGAACGATTTGCGAAATAGACCCTGTTCTGATAGGTTACTTTATACACTTCAATGATTTCTACCTTAAGACTCTACCATAGTAAACTAAACCATAGCAAACAGTTAGAACTAACCAACCAAATAGTGGCACAGACTAACTCAACACATATTGACTTTATATAGTCTGATGCACTTCTCACTGCAGCCTCTACTTAATTTGACGTGTTCATATTTTAAAAGGTACTATTATGGAGATGACATTGTAAATCCCCTGTTGGGGATTCCCCATTACGCTAGGTAGCTGCACCAGTAATCGAGATCTTCCAGTAAAATAGTTCCAGTTCTTTAACGAATAGGGACAAAAAAAGAGAGTTATGGAGATCTTGAAAAATAGTCTCCAACTTTCTGTGCAATATGCGCATTTGCTGTTAGGTTTTGTCCTGACTCATAATTTTGTGCTAAAGTCTTTCAGTGCATCGTTGTAATGGATAGTAATTCGCCTCATGTAGATTTCCCTCCTCTCCCCAAAGGAACGATATCTCTACTTTTGGCTCTTTTAAGTGTAGTTACATAACAAGTGACTTTTTAAAATCTTCATACACATTCTCACGGGAGTTCCTTCCATATTTGACAGTTAAAGTCCCCTGTTCCTGTAAGGAAGCTATTTTAAATGAATTGTGTTATGTCGAACTTAATAAATAATCTTCATATATCAGTTTAGGCCGAAGCGACCTTCAGGTCTGTTTATTTGAATGGTGATAAGAGGTTTACAAGAAAGCGCTTTCTCTTTTAAGAACTAAATCTCGATATATTTAAATGCGAGCATATAGATTTTTCCAAAATGAATAATTAAGCAAAAATCCCAGAGCCGCTGAAATATTCAAATCTCCATCGCCTGTTCTCTATTCCTGCATAATGACTTAAAAGAAATGTTCCATGCATGTTAAAACAGATGGCATTTATATATCTCATCCTTATTCAACGGAAGATAATGACCTTTTCTTCGTTGAGAAACATTTGAAAGCTGTAGTGCAATTGGCTGAAAACAAAACGGTGGATTTCCTTTCCACAGGGCTTGTTGCCTCGCACTGGGATGATGTATACATTTTAGAAGTGTTTGCCACTACATCTTTGTTTACCTTCTTTTTCACATTTCTAACACTTTTACCTGAATTTGAATGAAAAGGGAGACTGAATAAGACGAGCAAACATTTAGAAATAGCATACAGGATAAAGATGCACCTTCAGGCTTTGGCAGTCTACCCCCACCCCCACCCCATCTTAAAGTTTATTTCAGGTTCATTTCTGATGTGATTCACAGTAAACCAGAAAATTATACTACGTCAGTAAAGCGCACACATTTGTCTTAATAAAGTTGGTGTTAATCAAATTTTAAAAATAATTTCCACCCAATAAAATCATTCTAATTTCTAAACAGTTTCACTTTTGTTTCGAAGTAGCTTGTTGTTTTAAGCCAGTAAGATTCGTCCGAATGAATACATAGGCCCCGCGGTTCATAATACTAACCAACACAGTGCTCCTTCAATGTGTGATAGTAACTCAGTATTTTCTCTGACTTTTCAAAATCTATTTATTACTTATACTAAATAACTAAGATGACTATAACTCAAAGGCTAGTTTTGACTATGTAAGGAAAGGTCATCTAGATTAAATCCAATCCTTTACGTTTAGTCATAAAACCAGCAGGTATTTGCATCGTCTTGATAGACTGTAGAATCTCCTGAGGTCCATCCCAAACTCCTTGTAAACTTTAAGATGAAGATAGTCTATGAAAGAAAATCAATTATCAAGGCATTTTTTAAATCAGTTAGGATAAGGACATCGGTTTTTGAAAGGCGGGGCATATGTAAAAGCACGAACCCTATAAAAACAGTCCCCCTTTTTAATTCCAGTTCTAGGCTACTCTCTGGCTGTAAATCAAAGGGGCGCTGCTTTTGAGGTGCTAAAACTTCTAATAAAACACCAAATATGTATCAAGCGCGCAGCGCTCCGTGAGTGTTTCCACGCGAAATTTATTCGACCAAAAGCATTGTTGTGGAGTTGCTCTCCGTACATCATTAGATGCGTTTCAAAAACTAAAATGTAAAAAAAAATTAATTGCTGTTAAGAAACAACTGTGAAAAGCATTCAAAATGGCATCTCAACTGATACAAAAGGAGAGTTTTCTCTTGTAATCCCTGGAAGCAAATTCTTCTGATACCATCTGAGTCTGTGCTGCTTGCCCGAGGCGAGCAGCTCCTGCACTTGACTTCGATCGCAGGAAGCTCTGAGCGGGTGCCAGCCAGTGTAGTGGTGCGCTTCAGCGTTTTTCAACACCTTCTGAACAATAGTAAACGGGGCAGTAACGCGGTATCACCTTCATTTACAGCAAGTCCAGAATACCAGGTAAACACAAGTCTCTACTACCACTGAAAGCATGTCTGAAATGCATAACCATTAATGCTATTGAACACCTACACTGCATTATTTCTCAGAGATGAAACGAAAAAATAAGGTATATGAAATAATCGATCTTTTTTATGATCGTCTTTAATTTAAATAATTTCCCTCAAGTTTATTTCCCCTCAAAGCAATGTTACTTAAAATCTGCGCATATTACCTTATGTTGTTTTCCAGCCACATCATTAGGGAATACTGAAAAACCCCTTTTCAGTTCTGCTCTGCAATATGACTGCACACGCTCACAGTGCCTCTGTTTTTCTTTCTCATGCTTTCTTAATGAGACAAGTAATTGATTGATTTTAATATACATGACTGATTGTTTCTCCCTTGTTTTGTGAGTGAAAAGATTTCTGGGTAAACTGACGTTCCTACCGCAAAGTGGGACGAGCTAATTATATCTGACCACATAAAAATAAATGTTATATGTTTTAAAGGAGTCAGCGCTCTCCCAGAAGAATTGATCTGTTTACTGTAAAATTACTTAAGGGAATTGCATTTTTTGACGAGATCCTAACAGTACGATGCCTGTACTAATTTTGGTATTGGGGGAAAAAAAACTGACTTCATAGATACATTCTGAAACGGTGCAACTTACGATCTGAATTCAGAGGCAGTGTTTTCTCCGCTCGGTGAGGGATTCAAATGTCGATTGTCCTCAGTTCTTGGATGAAGCAGTCGTGCAAGAATACTATATGCAATTTCTCACGCTTCGCTGATATCAAAGCGGTGGTAATGAATGCTGAGAACTATTTAAATTTATCATTTGTAAAGCAGTCACTTATAAAAGCCTAGACGATTTACAAGGACCATGCTGGGTTTGTTTAACTTTAAAATTGCACACACAGAGCAAAATAACTTTTCCTAATCGCGTTGCCTACGCAGTTTGTGTTAATGTATCTTCAAGAATTAGAATTGCACACTTAGGTTATACGTCGATTTTAATAAAATCTGCCCACAATTGTTTTGCCTTTTATAATTCACACCATGTCCAAATATTTTACCTGTAGACACAAGCCCAGTCTTCTGCAATCTGGAGAATATTATATAATAGGCACTGGGTTTATTGATTTCTAATCATTTACCGACTCTATTGAAATGATAATTACAAAAGAGGGTTGTTTCAAAAATAGGTCTGCACAGCATTTCCGTCCATTACCGATCATGCTTTGACCTAACTATTCAAAACATTTACAATGTACGGAATCCACACAAAAAGGCATAAACCTTGATGTCGGTGTTATTGAAAGGTTTGCAGGGCTAACAGCATTGGGTACGGGGCAGAACTGTTTACCTAAACAGGAATTAAACCGTTTCATTAGGATAATATACTAAGGCATCAGAACGTATTAAAATCGTTCTTGGAGATGTAACGAGCTGTCCTTGAGCAGCTCAACCAGGCGTTGTTCGTTATTAATAGGGACAGAAAGACAACGATATTATTTTAATAATGGATGCCATTAATGTATGTTATTTTACTCCGCTACAGTTCGGAAATACTCAGTATATCTCACACATTTGCAATGCAAATCGGGTGGTGTGTAACCGGGCGATGTTCTTTTATGGGGTGTCAGATTACTTCTCCAACATACAAATAGTTAATACAGGAATTTGTTACACAGCATCTTTGCTCTTTTGTGTCAACGAAATAAAAAGTCTTTCACAAACACAATTGCCCGGGCCAAAAAAAAAGAGATGTTGGAACTGAGTGCTCCTTCTCAAAAATAACTTGATAATGCTTTCACCGACAAAGGCTCCAAAAGATCTGAGTCTGTCTTACAAAACGCACATATATGTCGCGCTCTGATCCTGCCAGCTAAACTAACCCTTTTCAGACTTTTGTTCTTTTATGAAACGTCACAGAAACGTGACCTCGAGTTCATTACACTGCAGATTTGAAACGACTTGGGGTTCCATGTCTAAATAATCACTTCCCACTACACATGAATTAACACGAATGAAAACGGAACAGTTTGTTGAACGTTGGGAACATAAGCATAAAATTGTCTTTAGTTATGTTATGGAGATGATTTGTGCTTAGAAAGCTTTGTCGTGTTTTTTTTTTGTGCCTCTTAAATAAAGATTCATGCCAATTTCAAAACAAAACCTCACCAATTCTCCCCTTCAATCTCTGCCAGGAACTAGGAGATCGAGAATATTTTGCAAATATTGCGACTTCTTACGCATTAAAATGAACAATGAAGTGATTATTCTGTCTGGCACCGTCCTCCAAATCAAATTACGGAAATAAGAAATCTGCTGTCGTTCTTTGCAAGTATAACATTTCTAGACGTCTCAAAAATGGAATGTAAAGTTAAATGTATTTACTTTGTGACATACGTGTACTTGGCATGGTGTGGGACTTGCACACTCTGGGTTAATGTCTGCACATGGAGTTGGCCACCTTCATATACAGTTGCCTAATCCACGATGAATTACAATGTACAACGTATGCGTAATGAGAATATTTTGTGCACTGGCGTGAATGTTTTGTTTTGAATCGTGATTAAACAGCCTGATCCATGCTCATTTGAACATGCACAGTGGCGATAATGGCATCTGCGCATTACGCCGAGTAAATGCGAATTGCATGTATTTATTGGTAATCAGGTGTAACGTGCTGTTACCAACAGCAAGGCAGACAGCCACCGATGAGCAGATCCGCACTAAATACAATACAACCAGTTATAACTATCATATAGCAGGGAAATGCTATGACAAATACTGATCTAATGAATGTATATTATGCGCGCGCCAATTTTGTATCAAACGTCCTGATCCATTTCTCAGTGCCATTGTAGCGCCAAAGCGAACACGTATAAAACCAAACTATTGTATGATAAAGTTACAGCGTTGGATGACGCTTTGCAGTCAGCGATTTCTCATTGCTCCTTTGTTCATCTCAGAGTCACTTTCAGCGACCAAAATTCAACTCCAGAAAGTGCTACAGATCAAGTTTCAGATGTTACATCAACACCCTAAATGCCTAAGCTGTTAATTACTTAATAACCTTACAGTGCCAATGTATACGTTATCTCAGATTTCTGAATCAGAAGTTTTACAGCATAGACTGTAAGGAACTGTGGATAGATGGGTAAAATATGTAACTGTGAGTAAATACAACATGTTTAGTTTGTTATGCTGTAAAGGTGATAAAACCAAGATAGAAAATGAAATGACTAATTAAACAGCTTCATTCTGTTCCCATTAGCAGTTGCTTTGTGAGGCATTTGTCAGCCCACACTTTTAACTGTGAAGTTAAGTCTACAAAGTTAATCCACCATGTATATCTTTCGAATTACACTACAAGACAACAGGTAAGAATATCTGCTCTCTCCAAAAATGAACCATACCAGTTGATGCGTTACTGCGTCCTAATCGCTACAATGCAGATTCAGGCTAAGATATGTGATTTCCAGAAACGATGTCGGCTTGTAAAAAATAACACGCAAACCTGCTGCTTCTATTTTTGTCTGTTTTTTGGTTTTTTTTTATTTTATTTAGCATTTAACAAAACTGACACAACATACTAAGAAGGAAAGCGTATATTTCGTTTCTTAATCGCGTTTGTTTGTAAAGCGTGCTGTCGATTGGACACAATCGAAAACAATTAATCGCTTAAGAAAGTTTTAAGAGGTCCTAGCATTTGGATTTTTAAAAGAAGTACATATTTAAATCAGCAGCCTACGACAACATACATTCTATTTAATCCATTATCTTGCGATTTATAACCATTAGTACCAATCAGATAAAGTTGCCTTTACAAAGAAAACGATAGGCAGATCCTTCCCGAGGCTACGGCTAGGCAGAACGTTTGGTATAGTCAGCATCTAAATTCTGAATATCGCTTCATTAAGAGCACGGATTCTGAGCTTTAGACTTATGCAAAGAGACCTTTATCTCTTAATTGGCTTTTATTTGGGTACCTAGTTTCTGAAGCTGTTTCTGGGGAAGATAAGCGCTGTTCACAAAGGTGACCCAACCTAGAAGATGTTAACTTACCAAAACCCACGTCTTTTACTTGGACAAAAGAAAAAAAAGTCTTCATACCAGAAAGAGGGGCATGGAAGGACATTCTTACTTAAGGTATGAGGCACCGAGTAAACCTAACACCCACAAAGGTAATGGGCTGTTTTCCTCTGTGCGGGCACAACGTTGCATTCAATTTAGATATGCTATAAATTAAGCGTTTCTATGGTAGCGTGTCTCTGATTGGGCGGCATATCCCGTACGTGACGGCAAACGTCACCAAATCTGAATAAGGATGCGCGAATTACAGCTTCGTACACAAAGATGATGGAGACAGCATGAGCGCCCGAGAAAAGTCCTATTGCAGCCCGGCTAGGATGATTTTGAGTTGATTGCTGAATGTGTAAGGATAGCTTCAAGAAGCAGGATGAGCTGCTAGCAGGCGCATCCCAGAGTAAAAAAGGATTATTTTGCATTTTCCAGCTCCTTCAAACTTCAGGGAGAGAAAGGAAAACACAATCGCACCCAAAGCGCGCAGCTTCGACAGAACGGATAAGGCAGCTGCTACGAAGCTGACAAGAGGAACTTGAACGGGGCAACTGGATCTTTGAAGTGTAAACTGCAGTCACTCGAAGTAACGTTTTTTTTTCCAAAGGAAAAGGCAAGATTGTGTTCCTGAAGCAGAGCACGATGGTGCACTGTGCAGGTTGTGAGAGGCCTATTTTAGACAGGTTCCTCCTAAACGTGCTGGACAGAGCGTGGCACATCAAGTGCGTCCAATGTTGTGAATGCAAGTGCAACTTGACTGAAAAATGCTTTTCAAGAGAAGGGAAGCTTTACTGTAAAAACGATTTCTTCAGGTGAGTTCGATGAAGTTCCGTGCTCGGTTTTTTAAAACTCCATGTAATTTTGAATCTGAAGCTCACTAGACCAGTGTAAACTGTCCCCAGAATGTGTTTCACTCACTCACACACACACTCACACACACACGGATTGTCGGGCGGAGTTGAAGTAACTTACAACATGTAATCAAAAAAGCTCATGATTAAAAAAAGCCAAGGGAACACATTTTGACATTGATTCCAGTTCAGGCCTACACAGGGCTTAACCGGGGCCGCACAACCTGAATGAAGTATTGGATGTTCCACGAAACACTCCAAATTGCTTTTACCCGGGAATGCGATAAAGAAATCAACAATGTCACTCTGTTTAATCAAACATCCGTAACGCGTATCCCAGTCAGTCTGATGGTTCATGCGCTCAGTGCAGCTAATTGTTTCCGGGTCTACTTATGGTTCTGTGTATCTTCTCAAACCCCACAGTCAACACGGAAGGTGTTGAGACGGGGCCTTCAGCGAAGTGGTAGGCGAAAGCGTGCGACCTGCGGTGGTGCATGTCGAAAGTTGGGTAACTTTAAAGGGCTTCAGGGAGTGCCAGCAACTTGTAGTTCAAATACTCAACTATTTGAGAGAATTATGGCATAACACAAACGCTTGCTACTTGTTTTGAATGAATATAAACTGCAGGTGTGTGGAAGTAACATTAACCACGGGGCCCAGCAGACTTGCAGGTAGAATAGAACGTTCCTCTATGACCCATTCTCAATGCAAACAACGATTCGTTGAAGGTTCCTAGTGTAGCAATACTTTAAACATGTTTACTGATTCTGTTAAACTGCAAATGAACCAATTACACCTCGAGGATAAAACAAAGCTGACTTATGATCTCTAATTATTTTACTAAATCAATGTCATTGTCACTAAAATCGGTCAGAACGGCAGCTGTGGATTGGAGGCTGCGGAGATCATCCCGCCGATTGTCCCGAACCAGGCATGACTTCTGATGTCCTGCCCTCCGGGAAATAAAGGGTGGAGGCTACTGGCCTCTCCCACCTCCCCCTGCGGTGTTTCCGACTTTGAAACAGTGATTTAAACCAGTCAAATGGAAGAAACGACAACTTTCGCCCAAGTAAGAGACTAAGTCCACAAGTATCTTCTGACAACTTACTTTTCTCCATGAGTGTGGTACATGCATCAATGTACATTGCAGCGTTCTTGTGGAACCGAATGGGTTCACCTCTGAGGCCGCAGGGATTTTGAGGTTCTAAGTTCATTGTCCAATATGAGCTATTTTAGGATGTATTCTCACCCATGGCTATACTAAAATCTATTCAGGTTTAAAATCTATTCAGCGTTTAAGATGTTGGTTTGTTTGTTCTTTAAAAGGGACAGGATACTTTCACAGAACTGTGAGGTGCAAGTGAGGACGATTTGAATGTAATTGCGATCTTCTTTTGATTCTTCCTGAAACTCATTTTATTCATTACAGAAGGAGCGCCGCTGAAGTTATCTGGTTCGCTTCCGAAAAGCTGCTCTGGCAGTTTGCAGAACTGGTTCCAATTATCAAATCCTCGTGACTGTCCTAATTACATCATTTTCTCAGCGAGATGGTAAAGGCTTACTTAATTATGGAGGTGATATATATTTACATGACGCCCATTTCTGTTTACAGGCGGTTCGGTACGAAATGTGCGGGATGTTGTCAAGGTATCTCACCCAGTGACCTCGTAAGGAAAGCAAGAAATAAAGTGTTTCACTTAAACTGCTTCACTTGTATGGTCTGTAATAAACAACTGTCGACTGGAGAGGAACTGTATATAATCGATGAAAACAAATTCGTGTGCAAGGAAGACTATTTGAGCACCAGCAGTTTAAAAGATACCAACTTAAATTCAGGTAAGGGACTGGACTTGGATCAGCACCTAATGGTAATGCTTGCCGATGGCGAGAATTGTTTCTTTTTCATATCTCTTCCCCCAAACTCCCACCACCCACCCCACCCCTCGTCACCACCCCGTGAGGTGTCGCTAGTTTAAAATCACCCCCGTCCCACTCCTCCCTCCTGTGTAACCGGGAACCATCGTCAATCTTCATCGTCACTTTCCGAATAAGACAATCTTTTTTTTAAAAAAGCGTATTTACTTTGACCACATGCCGCGTGCTTGATGTCGAAAATTGTACTTACCAGAAGATTTCGGAATGATTGACCACTTTGGGACATCGTACCTCGGAAATGCCCCTTCCCAGGGTTTGCTTTTGGATTTGGGTGGCGTCTAAAATCAAATCCAAGGCCACTAAAATTGTACAAACACGGTGTCATTGCCTGGAAATTCGAATTCGCATGAAATTACAAATGCATTCTCCGAAAATACTCAGAAAATACTAAGGATGAAAGTAAGTTCTAAAAGCTTTAGTTTTCTTTTTTTTTAAAAAAATGGAGTGGAAAACTAAAATAAAATGAAAACAATAAACACGTGTTTCAGGGAAGCGTCTCTGAGATATGGAGATATGTTTAGTTAGTCACTTGGAATATTTCATTGTGGCCGTTGGAAAGTCGCCTGTCCTAGGCTAACACTTGGTAAAATTCTGTCGTTTGCCCTTCTTCTGTCGGAGGGATGTCAACGGCAGCTTTCAAGGAAGTCTGCTTCTGACAGGTTAAATAAAGGCCGTTGCTGTCTTTCAGTCTCTTCGTGCACCGATCGGAGTTTATCGCCTGACCTCCAAGATCAGAATTTAGACGATACAAAGGAAACGGACAACTCCACCTCGTCAGACAAGGAGACCCAGAACAACGAGAACGAAGAGCAGAGTATGGGCACCAAGCGGAGAGGACCCCGGACCACCATTAAAGCCAAACAGTTAGAAACGTTAAAGGCCGCTTTCGCTGCTACTCCGAAGCCCACCCGACACATACGGGAGCAGCTGGCCCAGGAAACAGGCCTCAACATGCGGGTTATTCAGGTAGCCTCACCTCCTTGTTTCCCCGGTTGGTCTGTCCTGAGCATCACTTACTGTGCTCAGAAAGTATACGTTTCAGCAAAAGTGCAAATATTACGAGTCAGATATATTCTAGTTGACAGTGTGGCTCATAGCGAAGAACATGGAATGTATAAAGTATTCATTTCATTTATCCCACGGGTTTACATATTTTGCCCCTCCTCCCCGAGACTTCACATTAAACTTTTAATATCTGAAGGACGGCCGGGTCCGCGCTCGGGTGCCATCGGGAGGGGTGTGGGCACCAAATGGGCACGGAGCTCAATGCCCGGGCGAATATTTTCCGCACACGAACAATCAATCTGACGCCCTGTCTTTTATCCGGTGCATTTACAATGAGCGCTTTGTAAAGTCTTCCCTGGCGCGGTCGGATGTCCCTGAACATTAAATCTTTCAGGATAGGTCAGAATTATGTTATCACATTTCCATCAATCAATTGCAAAGTTTTATCTTTGTTTTCCAAATGGTTTTTTGGCTCTATGCCGGTTAAATCACTGCATGTAATATCAGTATCCTCCACGCCATGAGTGAGAGGGGGGAGTTGGAGGGAGAGAAAGGTGCTGGTTTTAATGACCAGCCACAGGAGTAAAGTGATTTGGGGGGGGGGGGGGGGCGGGGTGTTGCCCTTCAGTGCTTACATGGGTAGCTGTACTTAAACGCACTTGCTGTATTTGCATTAAAGAGCGGGCCATTGTTTTGGCAGGTTTGGTTTCAGAACAGGAGATCGAAGGAGAGAAGGATGAAGCAGTTGAGTGCTCTGGGAGCACGGCGGCACGCTTTCTTCCGAAGTCCCAGGCGCATGCGTCCTCTGGGAGGGCGCCTGGACGAATCGGAAATGATGGGCACTGCTCCCTACAATTACTACGGAGGTACTTTCACCACATTTCAACTTCCGAAAGAGCTTGGCTGCGGTCAAAGCGGCGGCGTTCCTCGATATCCCCCCCCCCCCCCCCTCCTCATCCGTGTCCCCAGGGCTGAGGGCTCACTGGTGCCCCGTCTTTTTCTCCCCCAACAAGGCGCACAAAGCGCGGCGGGCAGGTTCTTGTGTTAAGCCGCTGGCCTGCAAAGGAGGCGCCTGTCTGCTCTCCATCGGCTGGCTCCTACTCCTGGCTCGGGGCTCCTTTAGCTTCACCTCAAAGCATCAAGGCGAATAAGGCAGAAGAGTTGTAACGCCTCTTGGTCCAAAAAAAACCCCACAATTTTCATGCATTTAAAAAGAACACAGTAACATTAGCTAGCCCCCGCTACTCTTGTGATGAGTGTTTGTCACTTTGCATTGCGTTAACCGTTTATTTGTGTAATGATCATCTCCCTCACCCCTCTCTGCCCCCCCCCCCACGACAGTTTTTCTTTGAAGTCCCTTTACTATTATCTCAACGTTCCGCAGGAACCTTTACGCAATCCGTTCAGTTTTTACGAAATGAACATTGCTACAAGTATTGTACGCTTGCTAACCGCGTCCGATGCGAATGGTCTAAGGTGCTCGGTTGCTATGACTTTCTCACTCGCTTTGTGGCATCTGCACGGGTATTATTGAGTGAATGATCGCAGCCTGTTGAGCTCTTTAATCTCCACCTCCCTACCTCCCCCCCCCCCCCCCCCGCATATACACACACACACACACATACACACCCCTCCCCAACCCCCGAAAGAGATTCCGCTCCGGCGCTGGCCAAGTTGCGCCCCATAAAGCAATGCATTGTGATGAAGCTGTCTTTTTGAAGAGAAGCCTGACCCATTCAACGTGCACTTTCTCTTGTGTTTCCGCGAACAAAGCTACAGCTGCAGTCTTTTGTCGGATATTCACCCAGGATTTGTTCCAATTACCTCGAACTCTTGGAGCATATGGAGGGTCACTTGCAGAGCGCCACGACTCTGCTCCTTGCCGTTTGCTGCAGCCTTCTGCTTGCAAATGTAAAGCAGCACCTTCACTCAATTAAACCCTTCACGTTTTTTTTTGCGAATTAAATGTAATAATTGTAACTCTATCTTGCCCATATACACATGATAAGAAGCCCCTGAATGTACCTAGCGCTAACTACGTTATTAATATGAGATAAATGGTGACTGGAAGCGCCTTGCTTCCAATGCCGCGCCCAATCGCATAATGTGTCAGGACTTTATACATCCAGATTTAATTCCTGTATACTGAATGATTGTTTAGAATTCGTTTCCAATTGCTAAACGGTTTGCGTGTTAAGAATCCTCTGGGCCGAATGAAACGCACTATATTCATATAAAAACTTACTACTGCAAGCAATAGCTCATACCCAACCGTACTTACAGATTAGTATTGACTTTATAGTTACTTCGAGTTAGCAGGGATATTATTGAAACCCCTACAAAGCTAAACACTTCACAGAAGCAGTCGTTATTTTCTTTTTGTTTGGTTATGTCAACTGAAATTTTGCGGAATGTCAGAAAAAAAAATGCAGCTGTCAAACCATCAAAGGGACAGCAACAGGTTCCAAATCGCAGTTCTGCGGTTGCGCGGTGCTGACTGAACGTATTTAGGTCCATTTGGAATCCACTGTAGATAGACACAAGACATCCTTGTACATTTTGTAGGTGCACATCAGATTTCACGCAAACTAACACTTCGCCAAAGTAATGTAGCCTTTATTGCAAGGTTAGTACAGTAGATCACATAAGCAGGAAGCAGTCAATTGACTGTCGGCGTGTAAATTCCTGTCTTTCGCCATTTACCATTAATTGTAATCGGATCTACTAAAATGATGCATAAATACTGACAACGTTCCTTACTTCAGTGATTTGTAACTATCCATCCATTTATAAAAGAACTTCGCTTTGTCACAGGGCAGTGAATGGTTTTACGTGACAAACATGTTAGCCCAAAATAATGATGATCAATTAATGAAAAAATGGGAGGATCACCAATCATGTTTGTTCTGGTTGGGTGGGAATACGGGTGTGGACAGGAAATTCACACCTTTGTCTTTTTGCATGTCGGAGTGTAAATCCGAAAGGCAGAAATGCTGTTTTTTGTCGAAACCATGGAAGAATTGTGTGTAGACTAGGGCCCATTATTGGATGAGCCGGAATTTGAAGATCTGTGTCATGTTTCTGAGCGGCATGTGTGTGACTTCTACATCCCGAGCATGGGGTGGTCAAATTCGCCCTCCCTCTATCCCTAGCCCCGTCGTCCCTCTTTCTCCCTCCATTTTCTTTCACCCTTTTAGACCACCCTCTCCCTCTCTCTTGCCTTTCTCCCATCCACTCCCCACCCCCTTTCACGAACCTACTCCTCTCCCTAAATCCTATTCTGACAAGCATGGATGAGAAGCAACAAGTCTTCACTGGAGGACTCAATCACACCATTTCCTTATTAACTTCTGGCAACACTTTTAAACGGAATGCAACTTTGTCATGACATTTAAATTGACAAATGCTGTTACATTTCTTATCTAAACTGTTCAAGAGTAATGATGTAGCTGGAACATAAACCGGAATTGTGTTTTTGAAGAACCCAACCAGAAATGAGTTGAATTTCAATTTGCCTGCAACGCTGAATACTTTATTTTGTTCCATGCAGATTATCAAGGAGATTACTACGGACCGACTACAAATTATGACTTTTTCCCGCACGGCCCACCGTCCTCTCAAGCACACTCGCCGGCAGATTCAGGCTACATGCAGTCCTCAGGGCCTGGGGCGACTTCACTGGGAGTGCTGGAGCCTCCGCTATCCGCCCACCACCCTCCTGCTCTCGGTGGCAGCGAAAACCAAAGGTACACGGACATGATTTCCCACCCTGACACCCCAAGCCCTGAGCCCGGGATGACCGGGCCGTTGCACCCGATCCCGGGCGAAGTGTTCAGCGGAGGACCCAGCCCGCCCTTCTCCATGTCCAGCAACAGCGGCTACAGCGGGCCGCTCTCACATCCGAGTCAGGAGCTGAATGAGACTGCGGTCTGGTGAGGGACTTGAGGTGGCTCAATCAAACAGCAGTGAGCACTGCGGCTCTGGCTAGCGGCTTCCTGCACTTGCGGCTCCCTCCAAACGCTTTCTCACAACCACAGGGCCAGTAAAAGCTCCCCTCTCTTCCCCCTTCCCTCCCTCTCCCGGCTCCCCTTTCCTCCCTCTCCCGGCTCCCCTTTCCTCTGCTCCGTTACATCTCTCTCGATCCC
>NC_057734.1:31261584-31270244 GCF_004010195.1 Chiloscyllium plagiosum
TTCTTCGCCTTTCGCGCGCCCCCTCTTTCTGCTACCCCTCCCCGCACCTTTCTTTCTCCCTTACCCCTCCCTTCCCCGACCCATACCTCTCTATCCCCTACTCCTCTCCTCTGTCTCCTCTCTCCTTAGCCATCTCATCCCTTTCTCTCTTTCCCAGCCCTATCCCTATCCGAGCACATCCTCTCTCGCCTACGCCTCTTCTCTCTCCCAACTTCCTCTCCCATACCCACATCCAAACCCAAGTGACTTCAAAAGCAGAGGAGGAAGCGAGCACCGCGCATGTGTCACTGTTGCAGCCAAGATGGCGGCACATCCGGCATGGGCAGGGGCCTCTGAGAGAGGTACTGCTGGGAAACTTGGAGCTGTCACATTGCACCGGCCCGCAGTGAGAGTGGGAAGAAGGCACTGGATATGAATAGAGTTCCTGATTCTGTTGTTAATGTGAATAAACGATCATTTTAGTTTCCACCCACCATCGTCTGACAATCCATGTTTCCATCCGTCATAGAAACTCTGGCATCGATGATGACAATCACTTTTAGTGCTTTGGGTAGTTAGTTCCCATCCCACCCTCTTGGAGACCCCTACGTGACACCTTTTTAAATTTCTTTAATTAACTGTAAAATGTCACCATTGATGTTAAAAAAAAGTAAAAACTTGAATAAATATCCGTTTTTTACAATCAGCGATTTAGAAGGATTTATTTCCGGAATTCTCGATTGTAATGACAAGTATGCGTGGGCGATGGGAATTCTTACAAAATTGCGTTCATCCATAATTGGGAAAATTCAGAATACCTCAGTGTAACTGCCAGAACTGCTAATAGCGTGGAAGATTGTCATTACTTGTAATCCCATAAAGCAAGAAATTAAATATAAATACATTTGATTACAAGGTACAATAATAACCTCGTCTCGCTCAGCCGTTACACCCACGGACACAAAAAATGCTAGGGACTTCAACGGACATTAAGCATAGTTAAAACATTGGAGGGATATTTATGCAAACTATTGTTAGCGATTTATATAATGCTATACTAATTACGTCCCCTTTGTCCATCTCCTTCCAAACTCATTCTGTACTTTAACGAAGGGAGTGCGAGCACGTATAAATCCGGCATAAAACCAACATATCGCTTTAGGTCGTTAAACATGAATGAGTATCGTTTTGTTCCCGTATGTTTAAAGCAGTGCAGAAAATGCTGAAGAAACTCAGCAGGTCTGGCAGCATCTGTACAGACAGAAACACAGTTTCCAAGAAGTATCTTTGAACTCGAAACGTTAGACGCTGTTTCTGTCTGTACAGATGCTGCCAGACCTGCTGAGTTTCTCCAGCATTTTCTGTTTTAAGTCCAGATCTCCAGCATCCGTAGTATTTTGCCTTTATTTGAGTGCCTACATCTTTGCATCGTTTAAAAAGATGTTAGAGCCTGCATTTAGAAAATAAACGCGGGTTAGCCTCAGTTTCCAAGGTAAAATTAGTTAAATTTTCCATTAGCCAAATTCAAGACCAATAAAATGAATAGCTGACTGAAACGATCTTGTAATAGAAACGGTTAAAACCTCGAATATGTATATGGAAAATTTAATGAATTTTACCTTGGAAACCGTATATATATATATATGCTAACTAGGCACTATGATCCAGACAACCTCTAAGGATGAATGAAATTATTCCATTGTGTTAAATGTTTGCTCGTTCTTTTGAAATGAATACAATTTATAAAAATTCCATTCTGGGTTCCACGGTCCTGAAGCACATTTTTTGATACACCTAGTTAAGAATAAAAATGGATGAAGGACTGAAATATTGGTTTTATTTTAGCATGGTCTCGAATAAGAGTCCTATACAGCGTAAGTAAAAGAAGTGGAGACCCAGATCACACCAATATGAATCTATGGGCATGATGAGCGAACTGCTGCCCAGTTCCCTTTGTGATGTTTTAGCTGTTTGTTTTTATTTGTAGATCTCTTTTACCAAACGGGAACATTGCAAGACAGTATATGTAACTGAATAACATAAATGAACATGTATATACATTTTGTTATCGCCGTTCAGCCTAAGAGGCCTGTTTAAAGATGCGGTTCAGAGGCCAATTGGCAACAGCGCCTTGTTGTCAGTATCAACATAAACGGTTTTACTGATATTTCTCACAGGATATATATTTAATATTGCACTGTAATTTCCTTCAGAACCCAGTTTCTAATTGGCCGCATTCTTTGCACGAGTGTTGAAACAGTGTTGGGTTTATGACCAATGAGCCATCAATCAAATGAACCCCAATGGTGTGTACAGAAAGGGAATAGGCGAGAAGCTTTATGAAGACTAATGACTTAAATGTGCATTATCCAAGTGTCGCGCAAAGGATTTAACCCCAAGTTTACACAGGGAACCCCCAACCTTGTAACGGTATTCCCCTGACAACACGGTGATTTCTGTTAGCTTCTCGGGCATTTCTGTAAATCTTCTGTTCACCTGAGCTCGAATGAGTAGATTTATGCAAATCTATTTTGAACGAGACAAGGCTTGTTCCAGTTGTGAATTGGCCGAAAACAATGACAATGTTTTGGTCATGTTTTGATCTAAAGGCAGAGCACCGTGCTAACTGCGTGCTTCAAATTCGGAGATGTGCCCTAATCCAATCTGAAATAAACTATTATCATTGCTCAACGGGAACTCCGGTATTTGAAGACACAGAATAAGCACTCGATAAATATAATTGGACAAAACTTAAAAAAGTGTTGACACAGATTTTATTGTGTTCCATTTTGTTGGGCGAAATTGTGCCTTATTGAAGAAACAGATTTGAAGCCAGTTTGTCAGTGTCTCTCCGAGGTTTAAGCCGACAGTTTCAGCAAGTCATCAACAAGGTCGTGTAGATGGTACCGAGGAAATGATTCTACATTTGATGCTGCTTTGATTGTTTCCCTTCTCCTCAAGCTCACAGTGATCTGTACGGGGATATGTAGGATGGGGGGGGGGGGGGGGGGTATATGCATGTGTGAGTGAATGAGTCTGTACATGTGAGCAAGAGGGCGTGTGTGAGATGAACTATTTGTGAGCGGGTGCACTCTGAATATGTTCTGCAGTCTAGTTCTTTGCTTCATGCAGAATGTGATATGCCTTTGTTGTATGGACAGTGTGTGTGTTGAATGTATTTGTACACCTCTAAGTCTGTGTATTGTGGTCGCAATGGCATGCATGTCGTATACCTACGTGAGCATGTCTGCTATCTGCGCGCTTGCGTGTGTTTTGAAGAGGTACCACATAATTTTTCAAGCTTTCGGTGAAAAATAGCAGGATTCAGTTTTGTCGACTTTCTATAATTAATGACCTCAGTTGTAATAGGATTTTGCAGCCTTTGGCACTGACTGGAAACACCTTTTTGCATAAGATGTAGCATACAATAGGGAGCTGCCTCTTGATTTATGGGTTCCTACTCAGGAATGAATCTCCGGGGTAGCTGGCCAGCAAAATTCATCAGAAGAGACACAGACGCCTTTTGTGTGGATATATTTTTTTTTACAGTACCTGAAAATGGATACCTTCTTAGAGTAGAAATGTAAAAGCCAACGTGAAAAACAAAACAATATTTGATGATAGTAATAACAACGCTGTTTATTGCAGGAGGCATTGCAAGCTAATATCTCTAAACAGTAGAAGCTATTCACCTGAGCCTACACTGTCAAGCAGCCGCTTGTGTTTTTTGTTCCAGCTGTTACACCACAAAGCATTAATCAAATGCAAATCCTGAAAGGTCATTTGTAACGCCTAAAGGCTGCTTTAAATTCCCCCAATATCCCTACTCTTGGGCTCTGGATAGAACTGTGTGGAAATTTACACAGCAAATAAAATAATCTTCCCTCCTGCTTGGAGTTCTATAATTATATTTACGTCGGTTCTCTTCAAAGTGTGCGGGGGTCGATTACAAATTGAATAACAAAACTCCCCCCTTCTAGAAAATGTTTGTTTGGTTGAATTGAAAGGTATGGCTTTGATTTGAGGGAAAATTGAAGCTCCGTAATAAGTTAATTGACTGTCAGTGTTTCAAATGTCTTTAATATAAAGAGTTTTCTGGATATTTGGGGTAAATAAACGTTCACCCAAAGTTGCTGGATACAAAACCATCTGAGCGCTTTGGTTTGTGCTACTTTGCAAACTCATTTACACCTCAACAAAAGTCTACCTCCCTATTCATTAGTTATAAATGATAGCTTTATATAAATGTGTGTATGCGCAAACAAATGCATTGCAATGACTACCTACAAATTGTTGCAATTTTACACACACTTGCGTTTTCAAGTACCATGAATAAGATGATTTGTGACGTGATGATGCCTCTTTCCCAATAGGACATTTAAATAAGTGGTGAAACTCGTAATGTTATCGTTCATAATTTACACAATGGCAGGTCAAAATCTTCACGTTTTGTGTTAACAACAAATGGACCAATGGGAGATTTCCTCCTTACTTTTACGCGGGCCATGGAGGCGAAACTCAACGTGTGATGATGCAGACAGTTTCTTGAGTTGTCCCTGTTCGGCACTCCTGATATTTTGAATTTAAGACACACAGTTTTCCCTGTTTCTGGAGTAAACCACACGCCGCCATATTTGATTTGTTTACGGGGATTTTTGTTTGCTTCCATAAGATGTACTATAATGTAGAGAAGTGCGAAGTTATTAAATATGGTTGTCACAATTTGATGATAGTAAGAATTGATTTGAAAAGTGGCGAAACTATTAAGTGTTTATTTTCAAAGACGCTTGGGTGTACTCCTACAAGGTACATAGAAAGTTACATGCAGATGGAGCCAAGCAATGATGAAGGCGATTGGCATGTTAGCCTTTATTGCAAGGGAATTGGAGTACAGGAATTAATACGTCTTGTTACTGTTGTACAGGGTATTGGTGAAATCACATTTGAAGTGTTGCGCGTAGTTTTGATTTCCACATTTAAGGATAAACCGGTATCAGAGTGGCATAGGGAAAATTAATTACATTAGGCCCTGGGATGAGGCGTTGTCCTGTGATGAAGATTGAGTAAAATTGAGCCTATATTCTCTGGAGTTTAGAAGAATGAGAGGTGATCTCATTGAAACGTGCCATATAGTGAAGGGGCTTGATAGAATAGATGGTTATTCCCACTGGTTAAGAACCTAACGCCCAGTCTCAAGATAAGAAGCTAATCATTGAGGGTTGAGATAAGGTGAAATTACCCGAATGAAAAGTTTGTGATATTTGGAATTCTCTATCCCGGAAGCTGGTGTACATTTCATTGAATGTTTTTAAGGCTGGAATAGACAAGTCTTTCAGGGAATCCAGCAATATTAGGAGCGGGCAGGAAAGTGGAGGTGAAGTTCAAGATTAACCAAAGTGTCTTGAATGGCGAATAAACTGGTCTACTCAGGCTCCCGTTTCCTATCCTTGTACCTCATTATTCAGTAACGTTATAGCAACAAGTAATTTCAGCGCTTTGCTATTTAGCGACCCACCTCACTATGGTCAGAAGTGGCCCCGTGAAAAGTTTCCGAGTTGGATGTGACTCTGCCCAAAGTGTGGTCTAAGAAGAGACAATTATGCGAAATTCTACTTCATTCTTTGGGGGAAGGGGGGGTGCTGCGGGCAAGAATGGGTGCATTTCCTGATTGTTTGGTTGCAATATGTTGATTGATTTGATTCGTGCAGGTCAGCACAAAACACCGTGGATAATAAATCATGTAATTATGGCGGTTTTCATGGTGATGCAAGTACCAAGAACCTCCATTAATCACTGGTAATTGTTAACTCAGAAAGTTAATGCTTGGATAACCGGGCAGTCAGGGTACTTCAGCTACACTCACTCACTGATCTTTGTAGTGTATATTGTGAAGCTTCATCCAGTCAAACAACCAGATTCTCTCCAAAAAAGTTTAACGAAAACAAATGATAAGGCAGATGATAAAAAACACATTCTATTTTTGTAATAAATTAGAATGTATAAGAGTTTGGAAGATTTCGTTTCCTCCAGTAAATGGTCTGACCCACTAACTATAATGTGAGCCTTTCCGTTTGCTTAATTCGATGCAAAATGTTAAAGCAAGCGTGCCTTTAAACAGCCTTTATGTGATATGTAAACGTGTAAATGAAACTGGAAAGTGCAAAAAAAAATCAAATTTATTCTGTGTTTATTAATAAAAACGCATGATGGTGATAAATTAAATCGTACATTATTTATGACACAAGAGTTGATTCTCCAATTTTTATGAGGCAATACATAATGCCACAAACAGTAGATCATTGGCATGAACAGTAAGTGGCTGCTTTGAAAAAAAATTGGAGTCTTTTCTCTTTTGACAATCAACTTAAAAGATTAACAGGGTAAAGCTATAGAAGTAGACGACGATATATCTAAGAGCTGGAAGCTTTAGCGAATAAGGAAAATGTGGAGTATGCGGATATAAATTATGGATGCTCATAGTTCCTGCTTTTGTATTTCACAGAATGCATGATCACGCCAGAATTATTTAAATAGAGCTAAATTTAACACGTACTAAGTACCACAGTCCCCAGCAGCGTTCCTGGAATGTATTGTTGGTAGTTTTACAAACAGAGTACTTTGGTTACTCCAAATTTAAAAGTGAGTCAGTGTTGGAATCAACACCGGCCATACGGCCAGCCAATGTATCCAAGTTTCTGGGCGCCTGAGATATGCCGAGGCCATTGCCTCCCGTCATGTGAGGTTCAGGACCATGGACAACACCTCAATGCCTCTGATCTGCACATACAGCAGTTTCCAGATGTCTAACATTATCCATTCAAGTCTAACATCATTCTCTTTCCAACCACTATTTCAATACAGTGCTCTTTGGGACAAAATGTTGAGCAGAGGGATTTAGTTGTGGCAGAACTTAGCTAACTCTGTTTTGTTTTAAAGTGCTTCATTTCACAATTTGGAAGAACATTTAAAATACTTCCTGGTAAAGATTGTAGCTCGTTGCACAGTGCAGTGCAAGGTTTTTTCAGTCGTGGAGATATGAGCATTGCTGGCCGGACCAGCATTTATTGTCTATCCCTAGCTTCTTTGAGAGGGTGGTGGTGCGCTGCCTTCTTGAACCGCTGCTGTCCACGTGCAACAGCGACAGTAATAGACTTCAGGAACAAAGTTCACACTCCAAAACCCAAGCACGGATTCTGAAATGCCGCTCATTGGTCTGATTTGACTTGTCAATCAGTACAATTTACAGGAACACTGCAAAGGGATTCCAGCATATTATTGCTGGCGATATCTGGACGCAATGATACTGCATATCGCGGTAAATGCTTAATGCTGAGACTTCTTATGCATTTTGACGTACAATTACTTTTTGTCCTTTGATACACAACTACTCCCTAACCCCGAGACTGCTGGAGGTGAGTATCTGGAGTGGAGATCCATCTCAACCTTGAGTTAATTGCCTCTTCCCATCCATGCCTCCCTATATAAATTGCTGCCCGAAATCTGCTGACACAGTCTCTGTCGAACACACGTTTATCAAATTGTGGTGCTGGGATGGTTTGAGATTTAATGATCAAACATAATGAGCAGTTTCCCTGGGAACCTGGACGAGTTGTTCTATCTGACCGTGTTCTGTGCATTAATTTCACCACCAGAGAACACGGCAAAGCCTCTTACTCTCCTGTCAGCAATCTCATCCTGCAGCTATACCGACCACCTACTGTTCGCTTTGCAAAGTATTACTGCGTGGTGCGAAAGTAAAACAACAGGACCTGGCCTAACTCTTGGACGCAGGGAGCCATCCGACTGAACTGATTGAGTATTATCTAGTGTAAAACAAGGGTTATAAAGTGTGGATGGGAGAGAAAGTTCGAGTAAATCTGTCCCCTGGCATTTGCCAAAACTCTAAAGGAGGTTCTTTTAAATATATGCTTCAAACACTGTAAAATAACCAGACGGAGGTGCAGTTCTGCCCTTGTGCAAATATCTATACCACGCCCCAAAGTATGACTTTCGTCTCTTTAATGGGAGTCGCTTTTTGCCCCACACTGGACTCAAAACCTGGGAGAGCCTCTTGCCACTTGGCTTTATGCCATACCGGATGGAAGGTCACAGTCAAAACTGCGTTCGCATTTAACTCACATATAGATATCTGCCCGCATATAAACGTAGCGCCTTGGAGTTTGTCCATGCCTAATTCGTGTTGAGCTCAGGATGCAAGGACAAAGTAGCATCAAACGCGGAGCTGATAAGTTTTAGCTCATACTTTCTTTGTAAAAGCACCGATTTGTATCGATAAGGCATTTTGTTCACATGAACTTTGGTGCATTCACAACTGCGTCAAGATAGGGTCATAGAGACGTACAGCATGGAAGCAGACCCTTCGGTTCACCCCGTCCCTGTCGACCATATATCCCAACCCAATCTAGTCCCACCTGTCAGCACCCGGCCCATATCCCTCCAAACCCTTCCTATTCATATACCCATCCAAGTGCCTCTTAAATGTTGCAATTGTACCAGCCTCCAGCACATCTTCTGGCAACTCATTCCATACACGTATCACCCTCTGCGTGAAAAAGTTGCCTCTTAGGTCTCTTTTATATCTTTCTCCTCTCACCCTAAACTTATGCCCTCTAGTTCTGGATTCCCTGACCCCAGGGAAAAGACTTTGCCTATTTATCCTA
>NC_057734.1:31270352-31395843 GCF_004010195.1 Chiloscyllium plagiosum
TGCCTTCTTCACTATCCTATCTACTTGCGACTCCAATTTCAAGGAGCTATGAACCTGCACTCCAAGGTCTCTTTATTCAGCAACACTCCCTAGGACCTTACCATTAAGTGTATAAGTCCTGCTAAGATTTGCTTTCCCAAGGTGTAGTACCTCGCATTTATCTGAATTGAACTCCATCTGCCACTTCTCAGCCCATTGGCCCATCTGGTCCAGATCCTGTTGTAATCTGAGCTAACCCTCTTTGCTGTCCACTACACCTCCAAATTTGGTGTCATCTGCAAACTTACTAACAGTACCTCTTATGCTCACATCCAAATCATTGATGTAAATGACAAAAAGTAGAGGGCCCAGCACCGATCCTTGTGGCACTCTACTGGTCACAGGCCTCCAGTCTGAAAAACAACCCTTCACCACCATCCTCTGTCTTCTACCTTTGAGCCAGTTCTGTATCCAAATGATAGTTCTCCCTGTATTCCATGAGATGTAACCTTGCTAATCAGTCTCCCATGGGGAACTTCGTCGAATGCCTTACTGAAGTCCATATAGATCACAGCTACTGCTCTGCCCTCATCAATCCTCTTTGTTACATCTTCAAAAAACTCAATCAAGTTTGTGAGACATGATTTCCCATGCACAAAGCCATGTTGACTATTCCTAATCAGTCCTTGCCTTTCCAAACACATGTACATCCTGTCCCTCAGGATTCCCTCCAACAACTTGCCCACCACAGTGGTCAGGCTGCCATATAGCATCAAGGAGCCCTAGCAAAACTAGTGTCAATGGGAATCGGGGAAACTTTCCACTGCATGGAATCATGCTTAGCACAAATAAGATGGCTGTGGTTGTTGGAGGTCTTTAATCTTAGTTACAGGGCATCATTGTAGAAGTTCCAAATGGCAGTGTCCTCGGTTCAACCATCTTCAGTTGCTTCAGTAATAATCTTGCCTCCATCATAAGTTCAGCACCGTCAAGACTGGAGTAGTCCAAGTCGAAATGTGGCATGACCTGTAAAATATCCAGCTGAGAAGTGACAAGTAACATTCACATTGTACAAATGTCAAGCAATGGCCATGCCCAACAAGACAGATTCTAATCATCACTCATTTCCATTCAATGCCATTACCATCACTGAACTCCACATTACCAACATCTTGGAGGATACCACTGACAGATGCTGAACCATATAAGTCATATAAGAGGAGGTCAGAGGTCAGACCTCACCTCCTGACTCCCAAAACCTGTCCACCACCTGCAAGGCATAAGTCAGGAATGTGATGGAGTGCCCCCCCCCCCCCACCATCCCCCATTGCCTGGATGAGTGTAGCTCCAACAATAATCAAGAAGCTTGACTCCATCCAGGATAAAGCAAGCATTCCTTCTGTCACCAATGCACATGAGAAACAGCTTTGCAGTGCATCTCTACAAGCAGCATGCACCATCCACAAGGTACACTGCAAAATTCCACCAAGGTTCCTTCAACATCACCTTCCAAACTCATGACTATTACGATCTGGAGGAACATGAGCAGTAAATACTTGGGAACAACACCACCTGCAAGTTGTCCTCCAAGCTACTCACCATTCTGATTTTGAAATATATCACCATTCTTTCAGTGTTGCTGGGTCAAAATCTTGGAATGCCTTTCCATATGGCATTGTGAATGAGTTTACACCAAATGGTCTCCAGCAGTTTAAGAAGGCAACCCACTGCCACCTTCTCAAAGGAAATTAGGAGTGGCAATAAACGCTGGCCACACCAACAGCAATTACTATCTATGAATGAACAATATAAAAAAACTAGACAGCATTAAAGTCTGACCAGTAAGACAAAGGAGTTTTCTGGTCACTTGACTTGGCAGCTCACTGAAAGTCTGTGCTTTGTTGAGACCACCATTGTTTTTCTTTATTTTTCTCATTTTTGATTTGGAACTGTGCTGAAATTGAGAACTAAACTTTGAACTTTGAACAGCATCTTGCTTTATGAAGAAAAGAAAAAGCAAGAGTTCGCCGCGCTTCGCCGGGGGCTCAAGACGGTGCTGTCTGGCATGGAGACGAGGTGTCTGGGGACAGAGCTGCTGGCTCAGCGAGCAAATGTGCAACCTAAACCTCAATATGTAGTTAGGCTGACTTGAGAGGAGGTCATATTGGGTTTGTCACTTGGCAATAAACTAGATCAGGTGCCAGATCTTTCGGTGGGAGACCATTTCAGTAATAGTGATCACAACTCCCTGATCTTCACTATAGTCATGGAGAGGGATAGGAGCAGATGGTATGGGAAAATATTTAATTGGGGGAGGGGGAATGACAATGCTATTAGGCAGGAACTGTGGAGCATAAATTGGGAAGAGATATTCTCAGGGAAATGCATGACAAAAATGTGGAGGTTGTTTAGGGAGCACTTGTTTTGAGTGCTAGATAGGTTTGTCCCAGTGAGGCAAGGGATGGTAGGGTGAAGCAACCTTGCATGACAAGAGATGTGGAACATCTAATCAAGAGGAAGAGGCACCTTACTTAAGGTTGAGGAAGCAAGGATCAGACAGGGCTGTAGAGGGTTACAAGGTTGCCAGGAAGGAACTGGAGATTGGACTTAGGAGTGCTAGAAAGGGGGATGAAAAAGCCTTAGCAGGTAAGATTAAGGAAAACCCCAAGGCATTGCATATTTGTGAGGAACAAGAGGATGGCGAGGGTGAGGGTAGGGCCGATCATGGATAGTGGAGGGAACTTGTGCCTGGAGTCAGAGGAGGTGGGAGAAGTCCTTAATGAATACTTTGCTTCAGTATTCACTACTGAGAAGGAACTTGTCATTTGTGAGGACAGCGTAAAACAAACTGATATGCCCAAATAGGATGATGTTAAAAAGGAGGATGTGCTGGAAATTTTCAAAAACATGAGAATAGATAAGTCCCCTGGGTCAGATGGGATATACGCAAGGTTACTATGGGAAGCAAGGGAAGAGATTGCTGCACCTTTGGTGATAATCTTTGCATCCTCACTATCCACTGGAGCAGTGCTAAATGATTGGAGAGTAGCAAATGTTATTCCCTTGTTCAAGAAAGGGAATAGGGATAATCTTGGGAATTACAGACCAGTCAGTCTTACATTGGTGGTCAGCAAATTATTGGAGAGGATTCTGAGAGACAGGATTTATGATTATTTGGAAAGTGTAGCTTGATTAGAGATGGTCAGCATGAGGGCAGGTCTTGCCTTAGAAGCCTTATTGAATTCATTGAGAACTTGACAAAACACATTAATGAAGGTAGAGCAGTGGATATGGTGTACATGGATTTCAGGAAGGAATTTGATAAGGTTCCCCATGGTAGATTCATTCAGAAAGTAAAGAGGCATGGGATACAGGGAAATTTGGCTGTCCTGATACAGAATTGGCTGGCCCATAGAACACATGGGGTGGTAGTTGATAGAAAGTATTCAGCCTGGAGCTTGGTGACCAGTGATGTTCTGCAGGGATCTGTTCTGAGATCTTTGCTGTTTGTGAATTTTATAAATGACTTGGATGAGGAAGTGGAAAGGGAGGTTAATAAGTTTGCTAATAACATAAAGGTTGATGGAGTTGTGGATAGTGTGGAGGGCTGTTGTAGGTTGCAATAGGACATTGACAGGATGCAGAGCTGTGCTGAGAAGGTGCACTCGATTTCAACCTGGAAAAGTGTTAAGTGATTCATTTTGGAAGGTCGAATTTGAATGCACATTACAGGGTTAAAAGCAGAATTCTTGGCAGTGTGGAGGAACAGAGAGATCTTGGTGTCCACATCCAAGTATCCCTCAAACTTGCCACCCAAGTTGATAGGGTTATTAAGGCATATGGTGTGTTGGCTTTCTTTAGCGGGGAACTGAGTTTAAGAGCCGCAGGGTTATGCTGCAGTGGTATAGAGCTCTAGTTAGGCCACACTTAGAATATTGTGTTCAGTTCTGGTCAACCCATTATAGGAAGGATGTGGAAGCTTGAGAAAGGACGCAGAGGAGATTTATCAAGATGCTGCCTGGACTGGAGGGCATGTTTTATGAAGAATGCTTAAGGGAGCTAGGGTTTTTCTCATTGGAGTGAAGGATGAGGTATGACTTAATAGAGGTATACAAGATGATGAGAGGCAGAGGCAGAGTGGAGAGCCAGAGACTTTCTCCCAGGGTGGAAATGGCTATCACTAGGGGGCGTATTTTAAGGTGACTGGAGGAAGGTTTAGGGATGATGGCAGAGGTAGGTACTTTACACAGAGAGTAGTGGATGCATGGAATGCACTGCCAGCAGTGGTAGTAGAGGCAGATACATTAGGGACATTTAAACAACTCTTGGATAGGAACATGGATGATAGTAAAATGAAGGGTATGTAGGTTAGTTTGATCTTAGGGTAGGATAAAACGTCAGCGCAACATCGAGGGCTGAAGGGCCTGTACTGTGCTGCACTGCTCTATGTTCTAAACTGATGCCTGCATGTGGGAACTGGCCTGGAGAGATAATTACAGATTAACCATTTTTCTAAGAACATTATAGACATTTCAGCACCGGGATATATCATCTCAAGGACTTATAGCTGGGTGGATATTGCACAGGTGGCCGGTGCTGGCCAGCCAATCACAGAGAATGCGATAAAAGAAAGGGAAACCACAGATTGCATTCAGTTTTTGACTGGGGTTTTGGTGGCTGAATGGTGTGTGCTTAGAAGCTACTGGACTGTGTAGTTGTGTGCAAGTTTTACCCTCTCAATTGTATATTCAGTGAAAGAATTATTCGAACAGTTACCGAATTAGTAAATTATAGCTCCTATTTTCTTTTTAATTTATCCTTTAACTGTGTCTGTCTGTCTGTCTGTTGTGTGAGTGTATGATCTAAGAAGATTGAATTTAAATCATAGACAGTGATTAGATTGCTTTATTGTTCAGCTTTGCTGTACTAAATTTATAGCATCGGTAATAAATTGGCAATTTCTGTTAAGTTATTAATTTGGTCTCTGATATCTGTTGTTCTTCACACATGGTTAGGAACAATTGGGTAGTTTTAATGATTATTGAATGTTTTATATTACTGTGTTGTGAAACCAGTGGTAGTACGTTTCATTTGGCTTGGCTTGCTATTCCAGTTTCAAGCAGTTGGATATTTGTCTTCTCTTCACATGGAACTGTTTCATGTGCAGCAGGTACCACTACAGGACCTTTCACCCACATAGTCGTGCACTGACACAACACCAGCATCACAACATCATCATGCTTGTTCTCGGACCAACACAGGCACAACTTGAAACTTCAAGCATGTATTTTAGAGCATGCACTTTCTGAGCTGAGAGGAAGCTAGGAGTGCATGCTGTAGCTGGTCATTTTGCACTGGGGACAGCCAGGCTTTTTATCTATCGTGACATGTCTTTTAGTATTGATAAAGACATGACTTTTAAGCACTTTGGGAGATAATGACCTAGTGGTATTATCACTGGATTATTAAGTCAGAGACCCAGATAATGTTGTAGGGACTTGGGTTTGAATCCCACCATGGCATTTGCCGAAATTTGAATTCAATAAAAATCTGGAATCAAAAGGCTAATGATGATCATGAATCCTTGTCAAAACTCACTAATGTCCTTTAGGGAGGGGAACTGCCATCCTCACCTGGTCTGTCCTATGTAAGACTCCATGTGGTAGCAATGTGGTTGACTCTTACTATCCTGTGGGCAATTGGTCCAGCCAGTAATGCTCTCATCCCATGAATAAATAAAATATAAATGGAGCCAGGCATCTTCTCTATCTTGGCTTTCTTTTTAGCCAAGAAGGTCTTCAGCACTGATAGAGGCAGGTGGTATCTCTGATTTAGCATGCTTATTAAGGGCAGAAGGAATGATAAGCAATTTGTTGTGGTGCGAATACTAAAGAGTAAATGTATCAGTCAGGTAGGAAATGTACCTGTCATAGACTGTACATCATGGTGCTGCATCACATCTTACACAGCAAACACACTACATGTGCTAGAAGAAAATGGTGATGTGTGAAAATCAAAGGGAAGAGTATTTACTGGGGAAAGAGTCGACTCCTGCCAGTCAGAGGACATGGCTGCAGTCAGTCAGGGACTTTGTCCAAGTCCAGCCAAGGGAGTCAGCCTCAGTCTGACAGGCCCTTGGTCTTAGGTAAGTTCAGGAATTTATCCCATTGCAGTCCGAGGATTGGGGTCAATCCTCAAGATGAAGTGGAAGCTGTCTAAGGATTACATGTGTGTCAGTAGGGTTTCTGTAATGAGATCCATCTGGGGCTTGAACTGTAATTGATTGGGACTATCTTGTCAAGTCAGTCCCGGGGATTGTCCACCGTGAGCCAGGGGCTGGGTAGGTAAACAAGAGGAGATTAATCAGGGTGAGGATTGGGGTGGGGGAAGTCCATTATATCCTGAGAAAAGCAGACAGCTTAAAACAGGAGATAGGCTTCATTATACTAGGTCACTGAGACAAAAGAGGGAAAGTGGAGATGGTAGAATGGAATCATAAATCAGAGAGGACTGGGAGCTGGGGGTATGGATGCAGTAGTGTGGAGGTGTTCAAGTGACAGTTCCCCTGGCCTTTGTATGGGGAAGGTGTATGGTGAGTAAGGGAATAGGAACCTCTAAAGGCAAGGTCTCTGGGGCAAAGCAAGCATATTTATGGTAATGTAAAGTGGGCATAACTAAAACAGGGAGAGGCTGAAAAGTCATCAGTGCCACAAGATTTGCAACTGAAAAGGAAAGGTAATGCTTAGCTTTCAGGTGAGTCTGCAAGTCACTCACACAAGTACAAAGCTGGAATCTCACCATGTTGATCTGAAAATCAACTGCATCAGAGGTTCAGAAACTGACTTGGACTGCATTGAAAATGGGAGCTATAAATCGCTGCTTTTTTCTTCATTAGGCAGAGCTTGAAACATTTTTTGAGGTATGCAATGGACAGTTGCAGTAATCATGCCTCCATTGATTAAACAATTATATCCTTCATCCTTTAATTCTCAATTCATCTCGACATCAGTTAGTAATAGCCAAAGAATCTACATAAATGATTTCCTGAAGCAATTGTAACCATTACATTGTGGCCACTGCTTGTTCTACAAGTCTTAATGTCACAAGGAGAAAGAAGCAGAAACTGATTTTCCCAGTCGGTCAGGACAATCTACAACAAATACACGAAGGCAATGTATAGCATTTGCCACATACTCAAACACAAGGACATGGCTTCTGATGGAAGGGAGGTTAGCAGGTGCATTTCATGGGGACTTATCAACATAAACCTACGGCCAATGGAATGCAGTTGTCCACCGTGCATTTGAAAGGTCAAATACCTCAGATCGCTCTATCAAGGCTTCACTATCACCTCCTTGGGCAGCCTGTATGTGACCCAATATGGGGGTGTACATTCAGCTTGAGTGCTGAAGATGTAAGAGCTCAGGTGTTCCTTCAATAACACTGCATGATTGCTCGGAAATTCCCCATGAAATCTCTTTCATTTGAGCAGGAATGGCAGACTTTAGCCCAGCCTTTACCATGACATTGCTCCTGATGAGAAGAAACGGGAGAAGGAGACACCAGAGACAAAAGCTTCAGCCAGACCAGCAACAACAGCAACCTCAAGTGCCAGCCACCCAGCCTCCAGAAGGTGAAGCTGTAAGATAGGATCCAGCAAGGAATTGCTGAGATATAGTGAAATCCTGTATTAATAGTCTCCACTACAGATATCACCATAGGATGGCACAACAACGATGCACAAAAGTAAGATATCCCAAACCCACCATCTCAGATCCATGCCAACTCTTGGACAAGGACATGTGCTGTAAAGGACTGAGTGACAATCACGCTCTTGGGGCTATCAAGGTAACAGTAGCCCTCAGCTTTTCTTGCTTGTAGGCCGTTTCAGGGAGCAACTGAGCACCCCCATGCATCTCCCAGTTCACCAGACATAAATTCATCAGTGATATTGCTAATACAATTTTCAACAGAGACTACCTCTTTGGTTCCTTTCCCCTTGTCAATGAGAGTCAAACAGCTAGAACATTAGGATTTTCAGTCATCACCACCTTTGCCATGAACAGGATGCTGTCCATGGTTACTTAATCTGAACTATCAACACCTTTTCTCCAGCTGCACTCTACAGCCACTAACCCCACCTCCACTTTCCCCAAACTATGGCATAAATGCTGTCCCTTCAACGCTTCACTTCAGCTCTGTCAAAGAGTCATCTAGACTCAAAACGTTAGCTCGCTGTCTCTCCATGGATGTTCTGACCCATAGTGATCTCCAGCATTTGTTGTATCAATATTGTTTTGAGAGTGCCCTATCACCAGCTAGTGATGTGTGTGAACATGAATGGATTGCAGTCCCTTATATTCAACTAATTTGTGACCATCAAAGCCATATTTTGGATATGTGTGTCAGATTCCAGGGAGCTGCCTCTTTCCAAGGTCATCGACTCACACACGTAGGCAAGGAGTGCCCCTTCCAAATCTAGCTCATGAGGTCTGAAAGAGATCCTTGGATGAGTGTAAGCAACGTACAACGCTGCCCACAATTCCACAGGGTCTTTGGGGAACAAACCACAGGCCTCCTGATGATGAGGTTTCAATGCCTCAAGTACTCAGGTAGGACTGCAGGATAGCTCAGACAGGATGACCTGCATGGCTATAGTATGCTACAGAGCTGAAAATGTGTTGCTGGAAAAGCGCAGCAGGTCAGGCAGCATCCAAGGAACAGGAGAATCGATGTTTCGGGCATAAGCCTTTCTTCAGGAATGAGGAAAGTGTGTCCAGCAGGCTAAGATAAAAGGTAGGGAGGAGGGACTTGGGGGAGAGGAGTTGGAAATGCGATAGGTGGAAGGAGGTCAAGGTGAGGGTGATCAGAGGAGATGACCTGGGGTGTGCAGTGAGAGAGGGACTCACTGAAAGCCTTGTAGAGGGAGGAAGAGAGCTTCTTCAAGGAAGGTATCCTTGCAAGAGGATTCGCAGTAGGTTAAAATCTTCGAGGAGAAAGTGAGGACTGCAGATGCTGGAGATCAGAGCTGAAAATGTGTTGCTGGAAAAGCACAGCAGGTCAAGCAGCATCCAAGGAACAGGAGAATCGACGTTTCGGGCATAAGCCCTTCTTCAGGAATGAGGAAAGTGTGTCCAGCAGGTCAGGCAGCATCCAAGGAACAGGAGAATCAACGTTTTGAAGAAGCTCTCTTCCTCCCTCTACAAGGATTTCAGTGAGTCCCTCTCTCACTGCACACCTCAGGTCATCTCCTCTGATCACCCTCACCTTGACCTCCTTCCACCTATCGCATTTCCAACGCCCCTCCCCCAAGTCCCTCCTCCCTACCTTTTATCTTAGCCTGCTGGACACACTTTCCTCATTCCTGAAGAAGGGCTTATGCCCAAAATGTCGATTCTCCTGTTCCTTGGATGCTGCCTGACCTGCTGCGCTTTTCCAGCAACACATTTTCAGCTCTGATCTCCAGCATCTGCAGTCCTATAGTATGCTACAGCCCTCACATAAAGTAGGAGGTTGGGGAAGGGAATGTCCGGGATGCAAAAAGACATTGCGAAGCGTGAACAACCATCTGAGGATGAAGCTAAGGCTAAAGGATCAAGACATTGTGCGGGAAAGTGATCCACAAGATGAAGACACATCAAAGTTTCAGAGAGCTCAAGAAGCCAGAGATAATCTAACTGCAGCCTGCTTCCAGGAGGACTGAGATGGGTTGAGACTTTGTAGGAGGTTTTGTGCATCTAAGTGGCTAAATTGGTAGGCTGACTGCTACATTCTAACTAGTTTGTTTACTGTTCATTACTTCTTGTGTTGCAGAAGAAATTTTGTTATCCTTTTAGTGTCTAAATGGATTTTCAGTTATAGTTTAGCTGGACATAACCTGCCATATGTCAGCATTAAGGAAAGAGCAACAAATGGACACTGTACTTCCATCAGGTGAAGGTGATTTGACTGTAAATGTTTCAGGTATCTATGACATATAAGTCTTCTATAGTCCATTCCCTCAGGAGAGCTACCAGACTGACACTAATCCCTTCAATGCTTCAGCATGATCTTAACCTGCAACATTGCCTTGACTTGCCTGACCATCCTCGATAACAGCAGTTAACCTGCAAAAGGCAATGTTCTATGTACATTTAATCCAAACTATCATATAAAGATAGTGGACATGTGAATTGGCCATTGAATCTCCCAGTCTTGAATGTCATTGAAAAGCTCATGCAAAGGGACAATCATTCCCCACTGAAATGCATTAGATCATCCCATCCTCTTACACATAAGATGAGTGAAAGTGTCAAAAGATGTATACAGGCCAGACCCTCGTACATTCCCTAGACATTGCCTTTAGATTCAGTGGTTTCAACACACAATGTCTTGCCTCTTGATGCATAAGGGCAGCAGTATTAATTGACTTACCTGCTTGAAAGAGATGTTCAATATTTGTTGATTGCAATGTTTTACATCTTTGGCATTAATGAAGAGACTCCTCAACTATCACGTGAGTATCATTAACTGGCTCTTATAGTGACAATAATACATCAGCAAATGTATACCAAAGCAAGAGAATATATATATTTACAAAAATGATTGTTTACTTACAACATTGTACATCTAGCTGCAGGCCTGACTTCCACAATTGGGATGGAGAAAGCCTGAGCATTCTGTTGAACCTGTGCCTCCAAGGCAGCCACTACCATTTCCAAAGAGACAACCAAGTTCTCACATGCCAGTAGAGCCTCCCTCATAAAAATGTGGACAGACACTGTTCTTTATTGTTCCAATTTACGAAGGGCCGCTGGCATGTGGGCCAACTTTTCCTGTGCCTTTCTCTGTAGCTTGAGCATGTCACATGTCACTGTGTGCAGTGGCTCAACTTTGGTATGTGGCTGAACAGGTGTCTAGTCTCTGCCAATCCTCTGAGTGTCAAAGATCTTGGGTGCTTCTTCCTCCACTGCCTATGGAGATGTGGAGTAATGTGCTGACCAGATTGTATCCCTGAGCTATCTCGATAAAGTGCTGACTGAGGTGATGTCTCAGTGCCGATTTATGGTGCGGATGAACACCTTGCCAGTGCACCCTTGAATGTTCATGGACTTCCTCATCTGAGATGGGATTGTCACTGAGGAATTAAGGATGTGACCTCTTTCTTAATGACAGTACTTGGATGCCACCAGCACCTGCATAAGAAAGGAGAGAGACTAAGTTGGAGAAGATGATTAAAAGATTTTACAGGAAACAGATGGGCTTGTACTGGTGGAAATGGGAAAAGAACATAGCACAATGGACCTTATTATTCTCTCCTATCATCACGAGTAGTTCTGCTCTTTGCAATCTATCCCAATGTGCTCCTCACAGTGTGGGCAGCTATACTTTTGCCATCGCCTCTTCCCATTATGGAACAGTTTATCCAGAAGTGCAAGAAAGGAAGGATTGAGTAAAACAGAAGTAGACACAATGGCAGTTAGTATTGATGCCTGAGCATGCAAGATGTTAACATATCCTTAGTGAGTGAGTTGGAAGTGCAGAGGCAGCAAAGGTTAGTTGTTATAAAGGATGAGGTGGATGCAACCCTTGAACAGTCATATTGCATATGATGCTGAATATTGTAGCCCATGGACCTTAGTGACAGTGATGGCCTATGAGTGTAAGGTAGCAGAGAGAAGATGGCGCTTATTCTCTTTGTAGAGGCCAGGGGATCATTGACCATCTTTTTGCCCTGCTGGCCTGTAGAGTTCCCTCTAATTTTCTTTCCAGATGTATGAGCCTCCAAGGTCCATGAATAACAGCCCCTTCTGGAAACCAGAAGTCAGTGCTGTGATCAGCATGCCAATACTCATTGCCTTGCATGAACCTGGGAGCATCTGCAGATATAACTTAGAGGGAACATTGCTGGCCATCCTTCTTCAGAACAGAGATAGCACTGCCTCATACTTTATCTCTGCCCAGGATGGATGAGCCTGGTGGCATGGTTTCTTATGAAAGTCAGCAGGGAAGAGGACTGGCCTAATCTCCATTTCCTCATCAGCCAGTGTCACTACAGCTCTCTCTGTGAAGTTGGGGAACTAATTTGGTTTTCTTCTATGTAATCGGTTGAGATTTTAGGATTGACCACTGTAATGTGAGGAGCAATTCCTGGATTGCAAGAATGTGAAGCTGTATTCAACTGGACTTCAAGGTAGTGTCAGAGCCTTGCAACCTAGATGGTCCTAGTATTGGTGAGAACTTCTGTCTCATTCACCATATGATTGAGCAAATAATTCACACAACATCTTTCTTGCATAAAAGATTTGCTGAGAAGTACATGATCACACATGATAACCCAACCTGTGCCATCACGGATATGACACTGGACAACCTGTTCACTATCATTCTTTAACTTCAAATGGGAACACCCCAGCTGGGGTCTTTAAGTGAAAGCTTTATCTTTTAGGCATGTACCTTCATGGTCAAAGCTGTGTGGAAGTTGTGAGACATTGGGAAGTGAGGATTACAAAAATGGTGAGACTGTGAGTAGAAGGTGGAGGAGGCCGGATGAAATGATGATCTTAAAGATATAGGAAAAGCATGTAACCCAAATAAAGGATAAAATCTTAATTTGCTCAGTCTCCTTCCCTGATTTTTTTTAAGAACCTAGGTAAATGTTGGACAATACTCTCTACCACAATATATACTTACCAAATACAGTAAGACTGCACAATCCCAGTTAATGAGAGAATGTCTGCCTTTTTTTTAATACTGATAGACCTGTGATTTATATTTCCTAACAGCAGCTTTAAGAACAGTACAACATGAAAACGTGACAAACAAAGGTTTGCTTTTCTTAATGTTATTGTTAACTATTATTAAATGTTTTAGGATGGGAAAACAATAAATGTAGAATACTTTTGAGTTATCTGCGTTATGCCTGCTGATAGTCAAGTTTCTAGAAATATATCCAATAACTAGCAATTTAAAATCTGCAAGACATCTGCTTTTTGCTCTATCCCATTGTTAAGCTACTCCCCTTACAAAGAAGAACAAAGACTGCATCACAGTTAAAGTGCAGGGTCATCATCAAGGTTAATGCTTTGCATTTTGCATTAAAAATGAACAATATCATAGAAAACAAGTACCAAACACTTCTAAATGCGTCAAAAATCATATAATAAAGACTGAATTTAAATTAATGCTTCTACTGTAATTCAATGAGTTGGTTTTATATAGACAGAATCACAAAATATGTTTTGACAAATCTCAGTTAAAAACTGCAAAAACCTATGTAATAAAAATTAAATTTGATGTATTCAGTCATTGTAAACTAGTGCCCTTGGGCTGCACCAGTGATTTTCACACCGAATCATGAACATCGTACCATTTCTTTAATTGTTATGCATTGCTGTTTAATCAATATTAACATCCAGACTGGAGGATTGATTTGAAGAAGCAACTAAGCACACTGACAATAAATTCATATCGATGCACATACAATTGTATATTACTTGAGTGCTAAACAGTATTGATTTTTAAAATTCTCACCCATGTTCCCAAATCCTGCCCTGACCTCTTCCTGTATTTGTAACCTCCCTCAACCCTACATTCCTAGAGTCATAGAAATGTGCAGCACGGAAACAGACCCTTTGGTCCAACTCGTTCATGGTGACCAGATATCCCAACCCAATCTAGTCCCACCTGCGGGCACACAGCCCATATCCCTCCAAACCTTTCCTATTCATATACCCTTCCAGATGCCTTTTAAATGTTGCAATTCTACCAGCTCCACCACTTCCCCTCACAGCTCATTCCATACAAGTACCACTCCCTGTGTGAAAAGGTTGCCCCTTAGGTCTCTTTTATATCTTTCTCCTCTCACTCTAAACCTATGCCCTCTAGTTCTGAACTCCACTATCTCAGGGAAGAGACTTTGTCTATTTATCCTATCCATGCCCCTCATGATTTTGTAAACTTCTGTAAGGTTACCCCTCAGCCTCCGATGCTCCAGGAAAAACAGCCCCAGCCTGTTCAGCCTTTCCCTATAACTCAAATCCTCCAACCCTGGCAACATCCTTGTAAATCTTTTCTGAACTCTTTTAAGCTTCACAAAATCCTCCCAATGGGAAGGAGATCAGATTTGCACGCAATATTCCAATAGTGGCCGAACCAATGTCCTGTACAGCCGCAACATAACCTCCCAACTCCTGTACTCAATATTCTGACCAATAAAGGAAAGCATACCACTTCTTCACTATCCTACCTACCTGTGACTCCACTTTCAAGGAGCTATGAACCTGCACTCCAAGGTCTCTTTGTTCAGCAACACTCCCAAGGACCTTACCATTACGTGTATAAATCCTGCTAGGATTTGATTTCTTAAAATGCAGCACCTCACATTTATCTAAATTAAACTCCGTCTGCCACTTCTCAGCCCATGGCCTATCTGATCATGATCCTGTTGTAATTTGAGGTAACCTTCTTCGCTGTCCACTACACCTCCAATTTTGGTATCATCTGCAAACTTACTAACTCCTATGCTCACATCCAAATCAGTTATATAAATAACGAAAAGTAGTGGACCCAGCAGCGATTGTTGTTGCACTCCACTGGTCATAGGCCTCCAGTCTGAAAAACAACCCTCCACCACCACCCTCTGTCTTCTACCTTTGAGCCAGTTCTATATCCAAATGGCTAGTTCTCCCTGTATTCCATGAGCTCTAACCTTGCTAACCAGTCTTCCATGGGAAACCTTCTCGAATGCTTTATTGAAGTCCATGTATATCATGTCCACCACTCTGCCCTCATCAATCTTCTTTGTTACTTCTTCAAAAAACTCAATCAAGTTTGTGAGGCATGATTTCCCATGCACAAAGCCACGTTGACTTCTTGAGATCTCTGAGCTTCTACAAATCTGACTTCCGGTGCAATTCTATTTTTATTTAATGAGTGATATCCTTCAACTGTCTAGGCCTTACACTCCCTAAATCTTGCCACTCCTCGAGTTCTCTATCTTCCTTCAAATTGTTCACTTAAACCTATCTCTTTGACCAAGCTATTGTTGTCCTAATCTTCTCTAATGGACATTACTGTCCCATTTTGTTCAAAAATGCTGCTATGAACCACCTTGAAGCATCTTACTAAGTTGAAGAACTGTATATTTATGAATGTAACTTTTGTTTTCTTGTTCACTTATTCAATAAATTAAGCAAATAATTTTTCACAGATTGAATTAAATTATTCAGAAAACAATGAGACAGGTTCAATGTAATGCTTAGTGTAAAATTCTAGGAAAAACACCCTCTTAGCTCCACAGATAAATGTTTGATGTTCTATGGTGCTGATTTGATGTTGTGTTTAGCATGAGATATGAGCTTTACCTTCATTGGCAGTGTGCTAAAGTAAACAAACAGCACCATCTCTGGGGCACTGAAACTTACCTGATGAATTGGATTTAGATTGAGTTTCCTGAATGATTTTATAACCAGTGTTGCTTAAGGAAGAAACCATCAACTAGAGGAGCATGGGTTATCATCCATGATCTTTGAAAGCAACTGACAAGTAACCTTATGCAGGAATAAAAGAAGATAGATTTGTATCATGACTTTAAACTGAACTGTAAGAAGGGTGCACCAGGAAATGGCAAAACATTGATCATTTTTTCACAAGTTGTTTTTCACAGGAAAGCTGACCAAAACACAAAACAAACCTTCAAATAGAATGGTGGAAACATCAGTGCAAAACTCTTTGAAGAAATAATTGTTTATTAAGCTGTGATACACTGTAGGAACTACATGTAGAGGTGAGCTAAAATAGTCTTCCTCATCATTATATACGGTCGCTATTTCATGATATTGTGACTTTGCAAGCTATTGGTATATTGGGTAGCTCATCAAGTCTGTGTAAATCTTCTCCAGCCAATGATGGAGGGTAGTGGCTAAAGGTGCACATTAGGATATTTAATAGCCCATATTGTTGGATGTATATATTAGTATGGATAAAAGGTTGACTAACTGAGAGATGACAGAGAGTGGGCAGGGGGTTTGAGGGCTGGGGTGGGGACTGCATTTTCAGGATGACAACCTGTAACTAATGGAGTGCCAGAGGGATCAGTGATGGAACCACAACTGTTTACTATATATAAATGACTTTGATGAGGAAAGCAAGTGAACTATCATCAAGTTTGCAGGCGAAACAAAAATAGATGGGAAGGTTAGTGATGAAGATGACACAAGCAGTGTGCAGAGGGATATAGACACATTAAATATGTGGGCAAAACTTGGCAGATGGAATATAATGTGATCAAACTGAGGAGAAGCACTTTTGCAGGAAGAAGAGAAGAGCTGAATATTACTTAAGTGGGTAAAGACTTCCAAAAGCTACAGCTCAGAGGATTTGAGGGTTCTTGTACATAAATCATAAAATACTAGCATACAAATTCAGCACATAAGGGGAAAGGTAAATGGAACATTAGCCTTAATTCAAAGGGAATGGTATACAAAAATAGTGAACTTTTCCAAAAACTTTACAAAGCATTAATCAGACAACACTTGGAATACTGTGAACAGTTTTGACTGCTTTATTAAGGACAGGTATACTGGCTTGGAAGGCACACCAGAGAATGTTCACGAGGTTGATCCTGTGTATGGAGGGATTGTCTTATGAGGACAGGTTGAGTAGGTTGGGTCTGTATTCACTGGAGTTTAGTGGAATGAGAGGCAGCTTCAGTGAAGCAATTCAAAGATGTACAGGTTAGGTGATTTGATCATGCTAAATTGCCCATAGTGTTCAAAGATGTATAGGTTAGGTGCATTAGTCTGGGGTAAATGTAAAAGTAGTAGGGGAACGGATCTGGGTGGGTTACTGTTTGGAGGGTCAGTGTGGACTTGTTGGGCCAAATGGCCTGCTTCCACACTGTAGGGATTCTATGATTCTATGATGACATTAATAGGGAACTTGACAGAGTAGATGTGACAAGGTTGTTTCCCCCTTGTGGGACAGTCAAGGACCAGAGGCCAGAATCTGAGAGTAAGTGGTCATCCATTTATGACAGAGATTTAGATTAGATTACTTCCAGTGTGGAAACAGGCCCTTCGGCCCAACAAGTCTACACCGACCCTCCGAAGAGCAACCCACCCAGACCCATCCCCCTACATTTACCCCTTCACCTAACACTATGGGCAATTTAGCATGACCAATTCATCTAACCTGCACATTTTTGGACTGTGGGAGGAAACCGGAGCAACCAGAGGAAAGCCACGCAGACACGAGGAGAATGTGCAAACTCCACACAGACAGTTGCCTGAGGTGGGAATTGAACCCGGGTCTACTGGCGCTGTGAGGCAGCAGTGCCAATCACTGCGCCACCATGCCACCCCAGATGAGGAAGAATTTCTTCTCTCACAGGGTAGTGAATCTGTGGAAATCTTTATCACAGAGGAATGGAAAAGCTTGGTTGATAAGTATATTAAAGGTGTGACAGGTAGATTTTTAGTTGGTAATGGAATCAAGGATTATAGAATCCAGGCAGGAAAATGGAATTGATGATTATCAGATCACTCACAATCCCAATAAATCCTGGAGCAGATCCAATGAGCCAAAAGATCAATTTCTGCTCCTATTTCTTATGATCCTATAAGTAGTAGGGTGGTGCTTGGTGTGGGTTTCCGGCGTGATAAGAAGTAAAGGTGCCTAATGCCATATCAAAATACTATGAAGGGATAATGTATTCATGTGCATTACCTTTTTAGTGATCTGGTATTCCCCTGCGACATAAATGGAGCAGCTGCAATAACAGCATGAAGCTAAAGAAATACTGCAAAACCACATTGTTTTCAGTATATCTACAACAAAAATAGCAACTATTATACTGCTCTTAATTTAGAAGCATAGAGAATAAGAGCTGGAGTGAGCCATTCAGCTCATCAGGACCATTCTGTTTTTCAGGATAAATCATAGCTGAAACACTACCTCAACATTATAATCCTGTTCTCTCCCCATAACCCTTGACAGCTTTAGCTTCATGAAATCTATATAGTTCATTTTAAATATATTCAGTGACTTCACCCACACAGTCTTATATGACAGAGAATTCCACAAATTCACTACCCTTTGAATGAAGCTATTTCTACTCATCTCAACCCAAAGTGGCCTATCCTGCATCCTGAGACCATTATCTCTTATTCTGGACCCTTATCCAGGGGAAACATCATCCCTGGAACTTGGAGCAGGAGTAGGCCATCTGGTCCCCTGAGCCTACTCTGCTATTCAATAAGATCATGACTGATCTTCTTGTGGACTCAGCTCCACTTACTGGCTCGCTCACCATAAAGCTTAATGCCTTTACTGTTCAAAAATCTAGCTATCTGCACCTTAAAAAACTCAACGAGGTAGCCTCAACTGCTTCACCAGTTTTGGGTGAAGAAGTTCCTCCTCAACTCAGTTCTAAATCTGCTCCCCCTTATTTTGAGGCTATGCCCCCTTGTTCGAGTTTCACTCAGCAATGGAAATAAGTTCCCTGTTTTAATGATTCCCTTCATAATTTTATATGTTTCTATAAGATCCCTCCTCATTCTTCTAAATTCTATTGAGTACAGTCCCAGTCTACTTAATTTCTGCTCGTAAGCAAAATCTCTCAATTCTGAAATCAACCCACTGAATCTCCTTTGCATCCTCTCCAGTGTCAGTACATCCTTTCTCAAGGAGGGAGACCAAAACTGTACACAATATTCCCCAGCCCCCTATACAGTTGAATAACCTCCCTATTTTTAAACATCCCTCAATCAATGGACAATATTCCATTTGACTTCTTAATTACCTGCTGCATCTGCAAACCAACTTGTTGTGATTCATCCACAAGTTCACCTAGGTCTCTGCACATCAGCATGCTGTAATTTCTCACCATTTAAAAATTAGTGCATTTTACTGTTATTCCCACCAAAATATATAATTTCACATTTACCAACGCGGTACTTCATCTGTCAGACCCTTGCTCATCACTTAATTATCTACATGCCTCTGCAGATTTTCAGAATCCTCTGCATACTTTGCTTAACCATTCGTTTTATTGTAATGTGCAAACTTTGACACACTATACTTGGTCCCCAACTCTAAATCAGTGATGTAAATGGTAAGCAATTGCAGTCCCAACACTTATCCCTAAGGCACACCACTAGGTACTGATCGCCAACCAGAAAAACACCCAATTATCTCCACTCTTTGCTTTCTGTTAGTTTACCAACCTTCTATTCATGCTAATACATTACCCATAACACCATGCACCTTTATCTTATGCAGCAGCCTTTTGTGCTTCACCTTGTCAACTGTCTTCTGGAAATCCAGATGCACCATATCCACTGTTGTCCAATGTGCTCATAATGTCCTCAAAGAATTCTAGTTTTCTAGGTACACATGACCTGCCTTTCATGAACCCATGTTGTATCTGCCCAATGGGACAATGTCTATCCAGATATCTCACTATTTCCACTTTGATGGTAGATTGAATCATTTTCACCACGACAGAAGTTAAGCTGAACTCCATTTGCATACAAGCCCAATCAACCCAATCTCTCTACATACATACAAGCTCACTCAACCCAATCTCTCCTCATGCAACAAACATGCCATTAAGTCTAGTGGTATGATGGCTCAGTGGTTAGCACTGCTGCCTCACAGCACCAGGGACAAAGATTCGATTCCAGGGCAACTGTCTGTGTGGAGTTTCCACATTCTGCCCGAATCTGCATGTGTTTCTTCTAACTGCTCCAGTTTCTCCTCACATTTCAACAATGTGCTAGCTAGGTGGACTGGTCATGCTAAATTGCCCTGTAGTGTCTAGGGATGTGCAGGTTAGATGGATTAGCCATGGTAAATGTAGGGTCATGGAGATAGTGTTGGAAGGGCTGGGTCTGGAATGGTGTAGACTCGATGGACCAAATGTCCTCTGCACTTTGGGGATTCTATGTCTGAACCTTTACTGCATTTCCTCTACGGCAAGTATACTTTTACTTAGGTCAGAAGCGTCATAAATCAATAATATTCACTCCAGCACCCATTTAGATTCATAGAGTCATAGAGATGTACAGCGTGGAAACAGACCCTTTGGTCCAACCTGTCCATGCCGACCAGGTATCCCAATCTGATCTAGTCCCACCTGCCAGCACCTGACCCATATCCCTCCAAACCCCTCCTATTCATATACCCATCCAAATGCCTTTTAAATGTTGCAATTGTACCAGCCTCCACCACTTCCTCTGGCAGCTCATTCCATACACGTACTACCCTCTGCGTGAAAAAGTTGCCCCTTAGGTCCCTTTTATATCTTTCTCCTCTCACCCTAAACCTATGCCCTCTAGTTCTGGACTCCCCGACCCCAGGGAAAAGACTTTGCCTATTTATCCTATCCATGCCCCTCATCATTTTGTAAACCTCTATAAGGTCACCCCTCAGCCTCCAACGCTCCAGGGAAAACAGCCCCAGCCTGTTCAGCCTCTCCCCATTGTTCAAATCCTCCAACCCTGGCAACATCCTTGTAAATCTTTTCTGAACCCTTTCAAGTTTCACAATATCTTTCCAATAGGAAGGAGATCAGAATAGCACACAATATTCCAACAGTGGCCTAACCAATGTCCTGTACTGCTGCAATATAACCTCCCAACTCCCGCACTCAATATTCTGACCAATAACAAAAAGCATACCAAACACCTTCTTCACTATCCTATCTACCTGCGACTCAAGGAGCTATGAACCTGCACTCCAAGTCTCTTTGTTCAGCAACACTCTCTAGGACCTTACCATTAAGTGTATAAGTCCTGCTAAGATTTGCTTTCCCAAACTGCAGCACCTCGCATTTATCTAAATTAAACTCCATCTGCCACTTCTCAGCCCATTGGCCCATCTGGTCAAATCCTGGTGTAATCTGAGGTAATCTTTTTCACTGTCCACTACACCTCCAATTTTGGTGTCATCTGCAAACTTACTAACTGTACCTCTTATGCTCACACCCAAATCATTGATGTAAATGACAAAAAGTAGAGGGCCCAGCACCGATCCTTGTGGCACTCCACTGGGTCACAGGCCTTTAGTCTGAAAAACAACCCTCCACCACCACCCACTGTCTTCTACATTTGAGCCAGTTCTGTATCTACATGGCTAGTTCTCCATTTATTCCGTGAGATCTAACCTTGCTAACCAGTCTCCCATGGGGAACTTTGTCAAACGTCTTACTGAAGTCCATATAGATCACATTTACAACTCTGCCCTTATCACCCTTTCTTTGTTACTTCTTCAAAAATCTCAATCAAGTTTGTGAGACATGATTTCCAATGCACAAAGCCATGGTGACTATCCCTAATCTTATGGATAACTGAGATCTTCTTACAAAATTGTTTCTCAATTTCCTGTTGACTATAGGGATGTCTATAGCACAATCCCAATAAGATGATGATCCCATTCTTATTTCTTAGTTCCACTCAAGTAATTTTTCTGGATGTATTCCCAGGAATATCCTCCCTCATCAAAAACACCACTCTCCTCTCTTGCCCTCATTTCTATCCTTCCTATTGCATCTATACCCTGGAACATTAAGCTGCCAGTCCTGTCTGTCCTTGAGCCACATCTCTGTAATTGCTACAATATCGCAGTCCCAGGTTCCCAACCATGCCCTTAACTGTCTTTCAGTTAGATACCTTTGTCCTTACTAAAGTAAAAGTTGTTAACAGGAAAGAACTTAGAACATACATGAACAAAGAAGATCTCAAAACAGTTTATTTTTGTAAGTGAAGCATAGTCAACTTAAGAGGGACATAGTGGTGTCGTGATAATGTCACTTGATTAGTAATCCAGAACTTAGGTTGTTGTTCTGGAGATATGAACTTGAATCTGATCATGTCACATTGTGAATTTGGATTCGGTAAAAATCTGGAATTAAACAAAAAATAAGCCTATTTTTTCATGTTGAACATGTTAAACATGTAACCACTGTCAACTGTCATAAAAAAAATCTGTTTTACTAATGCTCTGTAAGGAGACAAATCTGTCATCATTACCTAGTCTGGCCTACATATGATTTTAGACCCACAGCAATGTGGTTAAACCTTAATTGTCATCTCGGCAATTAGAGATCGATGCTTCTTTGACTAAATAAAAGAAGCCTGTGATATATGAAACGCAGTTGTGGTGGAGAATGAAATTTCTCTAATTTTTTACCCTGTATCACACTCCAAAATTAGGGCACAACATCAGCCAGATTGAAAGTGAAACTCTCACAGCTCTGGTGTAGCAACATGCAGTATATTTTTACTTCCACAGCATCATGTGGCCTCTCAGAGTTAGATTATCAATTAAAGCAATATTAAGGATTTGGCGCTATGCTGAAAAGGAACTGGATTGAGACTACCAGCTATCTTTTGCATAAGGCACAGTACATCAACCTTTTTATTTTAATGAGTGGCAGGTTGAAAGTCCTGCAATTAATCCACAGAATAGATCATTTATATACTTTTACACATTAGCTAAAATAAAAATAATTTGCATTTTGCCATCAAAGGGAGGTTAAACCAACAGTCATCACAACCTTATTATAAAGACAATGGCTATTTGTTCGTGAAGAAGTTGAACTATTGCAAACAGTATGGCACTTCTTCATGTAAATTTTATTTTGTGAAGAAGCAACTGGAAATATGTGAAGGTTTATGTAACCATGGTGACTGTGCATTGAAGGAGAACGTGATTCATTTTATATCACAATTTCTAAGTGAGAATATGTCTTCTGTCATGGAAATAACAAAATGGCCTGAGGTATCCAATGTGGTTGGGGTGATGCTGGAATTCTACTTGAGGGAATGCTTTCTGTGTTTGTACTGAGACCCGCTTTAGGGTTCTTTTGGACATCAAGCATGACAAATGACAAGCATCACTGTCATGAAATATGACATCTACAATGTCTTTTGATGTGGCTAAAGCATTGCTCTGTTATTCAGCACTACTCATTGACCCATGTAGGCACAATGCATTCTCTACAGCTCTAAAGACCACAAGTTTATTTTTCATGGTACTAATGCCCCTGGCATGCTACATGTATAGATTGCTGAATACCATATTGAGCTTATCCTCGCAAATATGTATTTTCAAGTTCTGGCAAAGAAAGCAAGAAAGAAAGGATTGAATTATCAGACTATGATTTTGTCATCTTAGCCTTGTTGTTGTCAAGTGCCAATGTTGAAAAACTGATTTCTGAGATGAAAATCTTTGCAGGTCAGTAAGAGAGAACAAAAAAAACTCCAAGGAAACAGCAAAATGATTTATTATAGTTCACCGTTTTACTATTTTACCAAAAAAGGTTCATCAATAGAATGATTATGAATGAAACTTGTTCAAACTCAATTTTTACAGTGAAAGACTATCAGATCTGAGGACACGTAAAGACTACAAAAATAATATCAAAACATCAAAACAATGTATATTTACTGACAAAACAAGTGAATGTGCAAAAATATAAATGAGAATCTATTTTTTTCTGCCAACAATGCCTCTTCATGTCCATAATTCAAAGGAATATTCTTTCTCAGAATGACATTTCAAAGCATCAGAGTTATAGATGAGTAAGCTCTAATGCATAATTATTTAATGAATTTCAAACATTATCAAATGTTCTGTTTCTACTATCAAATCAGTGTCAAAACACAGCCATTCAATCCAATCATTTGCTTTTTGATGCAATTAAATCTCTGAAATCTACACTCAAATGTCTACTGTGATAACATATCCCATTTGAGAAATTGAACTTTGGGAATCTCTGTCAGCTGAGGAAATTTGTATTTCAATAACCAATGGACATTGAATTCACTAAACCAAATACAAGAGCTTTTTTTAAATATGAATGCAGTTTTTGGTTGAATTTGAGATTACCCTGCCTCAGTTAGCTTCCTTCATTAAAACTACTAAATTGAATTATCTTGCTCTGGCAACAAGTTAATTTAGATTGGGTTTATTATAGATTTAGACAATTGTTTTTGTGAAGAGATATTTTAGGTGTTGGAGGTGATTTCCTTGAATTCCAGGAGCAGTGATTACTGTTTTTTATGCTGTTGCATTGTTTTTGAACTTTGGGGAAAAAAAGTCAAAACAACAGCAGTTTTAAAAGGGAGAAGAGCAGACAAAGGAAGCACAGGTGAGGTCAGTGCAGGAGAGAGAGAGAGAAATTGACACAGCAGTGAACCTACACAGTTACCGCCTTTGCTGTTTGAATTCATGTATCACTGGACATCGGAGTGCGTCTGGGAAAATTAACAAACAGTGAAATTCACAACTAATCTTGGAGGAACTGTTTGGTGAAGTTCACAGCACAGAAGCAGATAAGTGTATTGTTTTGAAGTGGGAGCTACAGAAAGTCTGCAGTAGTGAGTAGAGTGGGTTCTTTCTTGATTATATGTTTTTAGAGATATGTCTCTTGATTAAACTTAAAATATAAGCCATAAGTATTAATTCAACATGGGGCAGTGTTTTGTAGAGGAATAAGATAGTGTTATTGTAGATCGTGAAGGAGCAAAAATGGCCTTTAGTAGAGTGATATGCGCTTCTTGTCAGATGTGGGAGTTTAAAGAGAGTTTCAGGGTTACTGAAGATTATATCTGCCATAAATGCTGTTGGTTGCGAATCTTATCAGATCAAATGGATTGGTTGGAGAGACAGTTAGAAGCAATGAGGAATTTGCAACTGCAACAGTATGTGATGGATGGCAGTTATAGGAAGGGGGGAATGTCTCAGCTACAGTCACATAGGTGGGTTAACTCCAGGAAAGATAACTGAGCTAGGCAACTAGTGCAGGTACCTTCTGTGGCTATACCCATTTCAATCAGGTATACTATTTTGGAAAATGTAGGGGGTGATGGATTCTTAGGGAAATGTAGCGCGAACAGCCAAGTTTCTGATATTGAGACTGGCTCTAACGCAATGAGGGGTACGTCGGGTTCCAAGAGATCAATTGTGTTAGGGGACTCTCTAGTCCGAGGTACAGACAGACAGACGTTTCTGTGGCCAGCAGCGAAAAAGCAGAATGGTGTGTTGTTTCCCTGGTGCCAGGATCAAGGATGTCTCAGAGAGAGTGCAGAATGTTCTCAAGGGGGAGAGGGGCGAGCAAGAGGTCATTGTCCATGTTGGAACCAAAGACATGGGAAGGGAAAAGGTTGAGATTCTGAAGGGAGACGACAGAGAGTTAGGCAGGAATTTAAAAAGGAGGTCCTTGAGAGTAGTGATATCTGGATTACTCCCGGTGTTACGGGCTAGTGAGGGCAGGAATAGGAGGATAGAGCAGATGAATGCATGGCTGGGGAGCTGGTGTATGGGAGAAGGATTCACATTTTTGGATCATTGGAATCGCTTTTGGGATAGAAGTGATTTGTACAAGAAGGACGGTTTGCACCTAAATTAGAAGGGGTCTAATATACTGGCAGGGAGATTTGCTAGAACTGCTTGGGAGGATTTAAACTAGTAAGGTGGGGGGTGGAACCCAGGGAGATAGTGAGGAAAGAGATCAAACTGAGATGGGTACAGTTGAGAACAGAAGCGAGTCAAACAGTCAGGGCAGGCAGGGCAGGTAGGACTAATAAATTAAACTGCATTTATTTCAATGCAAGGGGCCTAACAGGGAAGGCAGATGAACTCAGGGTATGGTTATGAACATGGGGCTGGGATATCATAGCAATTACAGAACATGGCTCAAGGATGGGCAGGACTGGCAGCTTAATGTTCCAGGATACAAATGCTACAGGAAGGATAGAAAGGGAGGCAAGAGAGGAGGTGGAGTGGCGTTTTTGATAAGGGATAGCATTACAGCTGTGCTGAGGGAAGATATTCCTGGAAATACATCCAGGGAAGTTATTTGGGTGGAACTGAGAAATAAGAAAGGGATGATCACTTCATTGGGATTGTATTATAGACCCTCTAATAGTCAGAGGGAAATTGAGAAACAAACTTGTAAGGAGATCTCAGCTATCTGCAAGAATAATAGGGTGGTTATTGCCGGGGATTTTAACTTTCTGAACATAGACTGGGACTGCCATAGTGTTAAAGGTTTAGATGGAGAGGAATTTGTTAAGTGTGTACAAGAAAATTTTCTGATTCAGTATGTGGATGTACCTACTAGAGAAGGTGCAAAACTTGACCTACCTTTGGGAAATAAGGCAGGACAGGTGACTGAGGTGTCAGTGGGTGAGCATTTTGGGGCCAGTGACCATAATTCTATTAGATTTAAACTAGTGATGGACAAGGATAGACTAGATCTAAAAGTTGAAGTTCTAAATTGGAGAAAGGCCAATTTTGATGGTATTAGGCAAGAACTTTCAAAAGCTGACTGCGGGCAGATGTTCGCAGGTAAAGTGACGGCTAGAAAATGGGAAACCTTCAGAAATGAGATAACAAGAATCCAGAGAAAGTATATTCCTGTTAGGGAGAAAGGAAAGGCTGGTAGGTATAGGGAATGCTGGATGACTAAAGAAATTGAGAGATTGGTTAAGAAAAAGAAGGAAGCATATGTAAGGTATAGACAGGATAGATCGAGTGAATCCCTCAAAGAGTATAAAGGCAGTAGGAGTATACTTAAGAGGGAAATCAGGAGGTCAAAAAGGGGACATGAAATAGCTTTGATAAATAGAGTTAAGAAGAATCTGAAAGGTTTTTACAAATACATTAAGGACAAAAGGATAACTAGGGAGAGAATAGGGCCCCTCAAAGATCAGCAAGGCGGCTTTGTGTGGAGCCGCAGAAAATGGGGGAAGATACTAAATGAGCGTTTTGGCTCAGTATTTACTGTGGAAAAGGATATGGAAGATATAGAAAGTAGCGAAATAGATGGTGATACCATACAAAATGTCCATATTACAGAGGAGGAAGTGCTGGATGTCTTAAAACGCACAAAGGTGGATAACTCCCCAGGACCTGATCAGGTGTACCGTAGAGGTTTGCGGGAAGCTAGGGAAGTGATTGTTAGCCCTTTGCTGAAATATTTGAGGTGCTGGAAGACTTTAGGTTGGCTAACATGGTGCCACTACTTAAGAAAGGTGGTGAGGAAAAGCAAGGGAACTATAGACTGGTGAGCCTGACATTGGTCGTGAGCAAGTTGTTGGAGGGAATCGTGAGGGGCAGGATTTACATTTATTTGGAAAGGCAAGGACTGATTAGGGATAGTCAACATGGCTTTGTGCATGGGAAATCATGTCTCACTAACTAGATTGAGTTTTTGAAGAAGTGACAAAGAGGATTGATAAGGGCAGAGCGGTAGACGTGATCTATATGGACTTCAGTAGGGCGTTCGACAAGGTTCCTCATGGTAGACAGGTTAGCAAGATTAGATCTCATGGAATATAGGGAGAATTAGCCATTTGGATATAGAACTGGCTTGAAGGTTGAACAGAGAAGGGTTGGATGGTGGAGGGTTGCTTTTCAGACTGGAGGCATGTGACCAGTGGAGTGCCAAAAGGATCGGTGCTGGGTCTACCGCTTTTCATCATTTATATAAATGATTTGAATGTGAACATAGGAGGTATAGTTAGTACGCTTGCAGATAACACCAAAATAGGAGGTGTAGTGGACAGCGAAGAAGGTTACCTCTGAGAACAGGATCTTGTTCAGATGGGCCAATAGGTCAAGGGAAGGCAGATGGAACTTAATTTAGATCAATGTGAGGTGCTGCATTTTGGAAAGGCAAATCAGAGCAGGACTTAAATACTAATGGTATGGTCTTGGGGAGTGTTGCTGAACAAAGAGACCTTGGAGTGCAGGTTCACAGTTCCTTGAAAGTGGAGTAGTAAGTAGATGAGAAGTAAAGAAAGCATTTGCTATGCTTGCTTTTATTGGTCAGTACATTGAGTATAAGAGTTGGGATGTCATGCTGCGGCTTTATAGGACTTTGGTTAGGCCTCCTTTGGAGTATTTTATTCTTATATAAGAAGCAAGTGGGTAACTAGAGAAAGGATTGGTTCACTAAAAGATAATGAAGGAAGGCTGTGTGTCAAACCTGAGAGAATGGGTGAGATTCTGAATGATTACTTTGCATCAGTGTTCACTGAGGAGAGGAACATGATGAATGTTGAGATTAGAGATAGAAGTTTGATTAGTCTGGATCACGTTGGCATAAGTAGGGAAGATGTGTTTGGTATGCTAGAGGTTATTAAGATGGACAAATGCACAGGACCGGATGGGATCTATCCCAGGTTGCTGAGGGAGGCAAGAGAGGAAATAGCTCGGGCCCTGACAGATATCTTTGTGGCATCCTTAAATACCGGTGAGGTGCCGGAGAACTGGAGGGTTGCTCATGTTGTCCCCCTGTACAAGAAGGGTAGTAGGGATAGTCAGATAATTACAGACCAGTGAGCCTGACATCGGTGATGGGGAAGTTGCTGGAGGGGGTACTGAGAGATAGGATCTATTTATATTTAGATAAGAATGAGCTTATCAGTGATAGGCAACATGGTTTTGTGCAGGGGAGTTTGTGCCTTACCAACTTAATAGAGTTCTTCAAGGAAGTGACCAAGTTGTTAGATGAAGGAAAGGCTGTTGATGTCATATACATGAACTTTAGTAAGGCATTTGATAAGGTTGAAAATGTGTTGCTGGTAAAGCACAGCAGGTCAGGCAGCATCCAAGGAACAGGAGAATCGACGTTTCGGGCATAAGCCCTTCATCAGGAATTTGATAAGGGTCCCCATGGTAGACTAATGGAGAAAGTGAAGTCACATGGTGTGCAGGGAGTTCTAGCCAGGTGGATAAAGAACTGGTTGAGCAACAGGAGACAGAGAGTAGTAGTTGAAGGGAGTTTCTCGAAATGGAGAAAGGTGACCAGTGGTGTTCCACAGGGGGTCCGCATTGGGGCCACTGTTGTTTGTAATATACATAAATGATCTGGAAGAGGGCACTTTTGGTATGATCAGCAAGTTTGCAGATGATACGAAGATTGGTGGAGTAGCAGAAAGCATAAGGGACTGTCAAAGAATACAGGAGGATATAGATAGACTGGAGAGTTGGGCGGAAAAGTGGCAAATGGCTTTCAATCCAGGCAAATGTGAGGGTGATGCATTTAGGCAAGTCTAATTCCAGAGCGAATTATCCAATGAATGGAAGAGCCTTGGGAAAAGTTGATGGGCAGAGAGATCTGGGAGTGCAGGTCCATTGTACCCTGAAGGTTGCTGCACAGGTGGATAGAGTGGTCAAGAAGGCATACAGTATGCTTGCCTTCTTTGGACGGGATATTGAATATAAGAGCTGGCAAGTCATGTTAAAATTATACAAGACATTGGTTCGGCCGCATTTAGAATACTGTGTACGGTTCTGGTCACCACATTACCAAAAGGATGTGGACGTTTTGGAGAGGGTGCAGAGAAGGTTTACGAGGATGTTGCCTGGTATGGAAGGTGCTAGATATGAAGAGAGGTTGAGTAGATTAGGTTTATTTTCACTAGAAAAAAGGAGATTGAGGGGGGACCTGATTGAGGTTAACAAAATCATGAAGGGTATAGACAGGGTGGATAGAGACAAGCTTTTTCCCAGGGTGACGGATTCAATAACGAGAGGTCATGCTTTCAAAGTGAGAGGTAGGAAGTTTAAGGGGGATACACGCGACAAGTACTTCAGACAGAGGGTGGTGGGTGTTTGGAATGCGTTGCCAGCAAAGGTGGTAGAGGCAGGCACGGTAGATTAATTTAAGATGCATCTGGACAGATGCATGAGTAGGTGGGGAGCAGAGAGATACAAATGCTTAGGAATTGACCGACAGGTTTAGACAGTACATTTGGATTGGCTCAGGCATGGAGGGCTGATATTTTCTTTGTTCTTTGCTTTTTGTACTGTGTCCAGTTCTGATCTCTCTGCTATAGGAAGGATGTTGTAAAACATAGAGTCATAGAGATGTACAACATGGAAACAGACCCTTCAGTCCAACCTGTCCATGCCGACCAGATATCCGAATTGTTCTACCATTGCTAACCACTGAGGCACCATGCTGCCATGTGTTATGAACATTCATCACAAATATAATAACCCTCTGAGATATCAGAATTTTTATCATCATGATTTCTTGATCATTCCTGATTTTAATTGTTCTACCATTGCTTATCATCCCTTCAACTTCAAGATCCTAAGCTTAAGCATTCTGTTCCCAACTACGAAACCTCTCTACCTCACTTTCCTCCTTTTAGACAAACCTTAAATATATCTCTTGTGACATCTTTTTGGACTAATATCTCCTTGTACATGTGGTACTATTAATGGAGGGACCTGACAATCTTTCCAGGAAGACTATAATAATGTATTCGTTGTGACCTTATCCAGACCTTGATATTTTTTCAGTATTCAGTATATGTTCTTTGCATCGTGTCCAAATGTGTAAGTTGCATGAAAAAATGCATTGTATGTTATTACAAAAAAGCCCTCTAAGTTTAACATTGTTCCAATCTGTGAGTCTAGAACTTACTTGTTGGCATTTTTAGGTAATTTTAGAGGACAGAGAGTCATAGAGTCATAGAGATATGCAAAATGGAAGCAGACTCTTTGTTCCAATTCATCCATGCCGATCAGATATCCTAAATAAATCCAGGCGCATTTGCCAGCATTTGGCCCATATTCCTCTAAACCCTTCCTATTCATATACCCATCCAGATGCCTTTTAAATGTTGTAATTATACCAGCCTCCACCACTTCCTCTTGCAGCTCATTCCATACTCATACCACCCTCTGTGTGGAAAAAGTTGCCATTTAGGTCCATTGTAAATCTTTTCCAGCTCATCTTAAGACTATGACCTCTAGTTTTAACTCCTCCACTCAGGGAAATGTCCTTGTCTATTTACCCAATCCATACCCATCATGATTTTATAAACCTCTATAAGTTCACTCCTCAGCCTCTGACACTCTGGGGAAAATAGCCCCAGCTTATTCAGCCTCTCCCTTTAGCTCAAACCCTTCAACCCTGCCAACGTCCTTGTAAACCTTTTCTGAGCCCTTTCATGTGCTCAAAGGTAGAAGACAGAGGGTGGTGGTGGAGGGTTGTTTTTCAGACTGGAGGCCTGTGACCAGTGGAGTGCCACAAGGATCGGTGCTGGGCCCTCTACTTTTTGTCATTTACATAAAATTTGGATGCGAGCATAAGAGGTACAGTTAGTAAGCTTGTAGATGACACCAAAATTGGAGATGTAGTGGACAACGAAAAGAGTTACCTCAGATTACAACAGGATCTGGACCAGTGGGCTGAGAAGTGGCAGATGGAGTTTAACTCAGATAAATGCAAGGTGCTGCATTTTGGGAAAGCAAATCTTAGCAGGACTTATATACTTAATAGTAAGTGTATAATAGGGAGTGTTGCTGAACAAAGAGACCTTGGAGTGCAGGTTCATAGCTCCTTGAAAGTGGAGTTGGAGGATCTGAGCTACAGGGAGAGGCTGAACAGGCTGGGGCTGTTTTCCCTGGAGCGTCAGAGGCTGAGGGGTGACCTTATAGAGGTTTACAAAATTATGAGAGGTATGGATAGGGTAAATAGGCAAAGTCTTTTCCCTGGTGTTGGGGAGTCCAGAACTAGAGCGCATAGATTTACGGTGAGAGGGGAAAGATATAAAAGAGACCTAAGAGGCAACTTTTTCACGCAGAGGGTGGTACGTGTATGGAATTAGCTGCCAGAGGATGTGGTAGAGGCTGGTACAATTGCAACATTTAAGAGGCATTTGGATGGGTATATGAATAGGAAGGGTTTGGAGGGATATGGGCCGGGTGCTGGCAGGTGGGACTAGATTGGGTTGGGATATCTGGTCAGCATGGACGGGTTGGACCGAAGGGTCTGTTTCCATGCTGTACATTTCTATGACTCTATGACCTGTAGATTATAAGGATGAACAAAGCAATTCAACTGGAACCTTCATACAATAGGTTCCACCCTTTGCCGGCTCAATACAAGCGTAATACTCTTGATAGTTACAATCTATACTTCATGTCAGCAATATAGCAGATCATTTCTATTGACAATTGCAGTAAGTGCAATAGAATTTCCTTTCCTCTCACACTGAATTCTCAGCCTCTGACCTGGTCGTGTAGTCACAGTATTTAAGTGGCTGGTCCTGTTAAATTTCTGGTCAATGGTCACCTCCCAAGATGATGGTGGTGGTTGACCTGAAACACAACTTTAACTATTCTTGGCAGTACTACAGTCGAGTGGGATATTCTCAGTAAATTGTATGACTTGCCCGAAATAACATGAACAAAGAAGACAAAGGCGTGTTTCAGCATTTTCATGTTGTGCTGATTAATATCTAATGAAATAATAATGATATGTGTGGGTACAGAGCAGAAGTCCTCGTTTTAGATGGAACATTTTAATATTTCAATGTTAGATTGAAAAAAAAGTGTGCAATTTTCTTTTCTAAACTTATTGAACTATTTCCGCACTCCACTCTTTCCCAACAGGGACAGAGATCCAGCGAAGAACGCTGATGTAATTCTTCCCCTCTGAGGAATTGATCTTTTGGCGGGAATTGACTGATGAGTCGATTTCACTTAAGGCATTGAAATCCAAACCATTGTCTATCCGGCTGCGTTCAGTTGGTGAGGCCAACTCTTAAAGCATTCACCGGGTCTGATCAAGCAATAAAAGACAGAGTGGCTGCAACGTATCACACCTCCACAGATTATGTCCTGAAGACTCTTAATTCCCGATATTAACACAGTTTTGGGATAAGTGAACGGCAGTCCTCGTTGTTATCTTACCTTTCTGTTCTCAGTTTGCCCCCTGAGTTCTCAATTCTTGTTTTACTCCCCGTCTTTTTCTGTCACTTTATAGTTCAGGTTTTAGGACTGTTTGTTTTTAATTATTCAATGAAATATGAACCATGGGAGTAAAGCGGTGCAAATATTACAGACGCGCAAACTGCATTAATGCAGAATGTTACACTTGTGTTAGTAAGAAGCTGTTTACCTTGCAGATGTAAACAGGATCCCATTTGCATTTCCTCAGATCTTAAGCTATGCCAGTTTTGAGGGAAACTGGGCCGATGGAAAAAAAATAAATTAACCAGTGATGAAACATTTTATACTGATAAGCAATCATTACAACATACGCCGAGTTGGAGTTAACCTAACCCTGCTATTTCTTATTTTAGAAATCACCTCATTCTATCCATTTGTATGGACCATTAAAAGACCCCCTGGTGAGAGCTAATGATTAACACACATGCTCATTGCATTCAGGGTAAATATGCATCGAGCAAGTGGCAAGTACTTGCCTTACAAGTATTGACAGGGTTCCTAAAATACACATACGGGCGGTTGCAGCGTCTAACCACCTGTAAAAGAACTCGTTTTTCTCACAATGCACAATGAAGGAAAATGACCTCCCTACGCGGGTTGCTCCAGCAAACAGGCAAAGAAAAGCAAATTAATCTCTCCGGGAACCAGTATTACTAAGGAGAAATTGTCATGTAGGGAACTGCACAGCTGATGGCCCTGTTTACAATTGTGTAATGTTAAAGAGCAATGGAAAATGCCGAGAAAGAGCTCTGCAATTGCCTGATCCCATATACACGAGACAATGATTGCAATCAATATACAATAAATCGCAAATATAAGGATTTCTGCGTTAAAAAAAATTGCTATTTGAGTCATGTCTTTAAAGTAAGTGGGTTGGTTTCACTGTATCAGAAGCAGAAATCTTCATTTAAAGGCGACGTCCATTCTTTGAAGCCTGTTTGGTTGGTTATGCAATTAATATGAAAATCACTATTCTCCAGTATTCAAGTCTTATCCATATTGTCAACATGTACTTTAATCCATGCAGAAGGTTAGGTCTGCATTGCACAGTTGACCGAGCCTAGTGAAGGTTTAATACTCAAAACAACAGCAGCAATATTCCTTTATTGTTGGGAATGGGGAGTGGGGTGGTGGCAGTAGTGGTTAGAATCATGCCAGGAATCTAACTTATATCCATTCCACTTGTATTGATTGGTAATGTTGGCAAATATCTGATACTGTAATGTGGGGCAGCAGTTTACAAATGTACCCCACCTCCTAATTTACAGATCAAGCATCACCCAGCCTTTGGGAGTTTGGAGTAAGTGAACTTGGAATCTGAGTTATCTACTGACTGTTTCACTTCCATTTCCGTGATTTCTTTGTTTGAGAAGTTGGCATTTTTGATTTCTTATTTTCGTGCAATATTGAGATCAGGTTATTGACAGGCTAAGCTTAATAGTCATTAAGGTAAAAACAAGGACTGCAGATGCTGGAAACCAGAGTCTAGATTAGAGTAGTGCTGGAAAAGCACAGCAGGTCAGGCAGCATCCGAGGAGCAGGAAAATTGATGCTTCAAACAAAAGCCCTTCATCAGGAACTTAATAGACATTAAGTTTCAGTCAGGCATTACACCATGCTTGGGAATCTACTTTTAGTTGTTAACTTTGCAATAATAGTAACAAAACTGTACGTAAAAATGACAGTAACTACTGAAGTCTGTCTATGTACTATAAAAGTTGTTTGATATTGAGTACTAAAGTGATCCTATACTTCCCCAGAGTGTGCTGAAGTTCTCGCAGACTGCAATTGAGTAGGAATAACTGAACTAACTAATAATGTAAAAACCCATAAAAATAGCTAGCTGATAGCATTAAACAGCACAAGAGACCCGGGTTCAATTCCCACCTCAGGCGACTGACTGGGTTGAGTTTGCACATTCTCCCCGTGTCTGCGTGGATTTCCTCCGGGTGCTCCAGTTTCCTCCCACAGTCCAAAAATGTGCCGGTTAGGTGAATTGGCCATGCTAAATTGCCCGTAGTGTTAGGTGAAGGGATAAATGTAGGGGAATGGGTCTGGGTGGGTTGCGCTTCGGCGGGTCGGTGTGGACTTGTTGGGCCGAAGGGCCTGTTCCCACACTGTAAGTAATCTAATCATAACCAATAGATCCAAAGGATGCCTAGACACTTCTTGCAGCTAGTTCCAAAGAATATTGGACTTACATTGAATAGGTATCAAACAAAGTTGTTGCCATATGATCAAGCCCAGTTCCTAGACTGACGTTTATTCCCCACCTACCTATCTTATGCTGTACTTAGATATGATTACAGATATATCTATTTTAACAGATATCAGATGTATGGTTTTAGTTTAATTTTTGAAAGTGCTTCTTTATTAATACATGACACAACAATACTCCCATCAGTTTTTCAAACATAAAACTGTTCAATATTTCCTATTGATATTTCAGAAATGTGCTAAATACTATTTTAGTAATATCATTTAGTAATATCCTACCTTATCACTTTGGTCTAACTAATAGCATCTTCTTAATTTTAAACAATCTTGAGAGCGGCACTTCAATCATGTCATTTGCCTAACTCATTGGAATTCTTATTGGATTCTTACTATCTTCACACCTGAGCAATTCCAAAGCTCTCCCTCACATGAGTTTCTAACTTCCTGGTCCTAACATCCTCCTTTCCATGACAGATTATCAAATTTCCCTTCCTCTCCAACCACACCAGCATGGCTTAAAGGCTGTTCTCTTCTTTCTGGAATAAAGGTACAATCATTACCTATCAACCATCATCCTCCTCCATGTGGTTAAAGCTATTCTCACATTATACAACTTCACTTTCCAACTCAACCCAATCTGTCCAAATAAAATGATACTCATATGTGTCCTTGCTAGATCTGATTTTATGTGCAATATGTGGAATATTCTATGATCCAGTTCCACTTAGGCTCCCTCCCTCGCCTCCTTATCCAGTACATTTATGACTGTATCAATTCTATTTGCCATCTCTCATGAACTGATGTTTTTCAAACTTCCACAATTCTCCTGCCTTCACAGGATCTATTTTTGACTCTTTTCTTTCCCTCCTTGACTTCTCACTTCCCTTTGACACTTCTCCATGAAAGCACAGGAAATGCAACACATGCCCTTTTACCTCCTTCTTTCTCATGGTCCAAGACCCTAAACATGTCTTCCTGATGAACCAGTGGTTTCCTTGTACACCTATCAATTCTATCAATATTGTGTTTGCAATGTCACTGATCATGATGTGGCCTCATTTAACCTATGTGACTGTTTTGTGGGACCTGCCTGTCCAGTCTGCATATATGACCCTGAGCTTCATTTCCCTGTCATTTTAATTCTCCAGCTTGCTCCCACTCTGACCTTACTGTCCTTGGCCTGTCACAGTGTTCCAGTGAAGCTCAACACAAGGTGCAGGATCAGCATCTCATTTTTCAGTTCAGCATTCAACAATCTCCTGAACTCAAAATTGAGTTCAACAATTTTAGCCAGTAATTTCTGCCTTTGTTTTATTTCACTGCTCTCTGCTGGTTTGATCATTTTTTTATGTGTCATTTTCTTTACTTTGCCTTTAGGAATGAATCTGTTGAGGACTAGGCCATTCACACCTTCTCTAAAAATGTTGTTTATTTCCTTTCTTGGCCAGTATGACTCTGTTTGGCATTTCACATTGAAAACTTCAATTTTATTTTATCTTTCTTACTTTCCACCCTATCACAGACATTCCCTTTTGTTACTTTGTCTAATCTCACCCTTTTCATAGAATCCCTACAGTGTGGAAGCAGATCATTCAGTCCATCGAGTCCACATCGACCCTCCGAAGAGCATCCAAACCAGACCCACCCCGTCAACCCCACATTTCCCTTTGCTAATACACCTGGACTGCACATCCCTGGGTAATTTAGCATGGCCAATCCACCTAAACGACACATCTTTAGACTGTGAGAGGAAATCAGAGCACCTGGAGGAAACCCACACAGAGGGAATGTGCAAACTCCACACAGGCAGTCACTGAGGCTGAAATCGAATCCAGGTCCCTGGTGCTGTGAGGATGCAAGGTTAACCACTGAGCCACTGTGCCACCCCTTCCTTGCCAAAACTTGGTGTGTTTCTAATGCTTCCCAGTTGTGATGAAAGGTCACAAACTGAAAATGTTCCTCACAACTGCTGCCAGACCTGCTGACTATTTCTAATATTTTCAGCTTTTGTTTTAGATATTCAGCATCCACAGCATTTTGTTACTTTTTAAATCCTTACTGGATTAGTTTATCAGAGGTGTTTGAGCACTGGTCCTCTGGAAGTTCAAACTAAAGAAACTTTAACCCAGTTGAGATTTCTAAATTATTTATCCATACATCTGATAGTTTGTTCCTCTGATGCTATTTGTTCCAAATTATAGCTCTCATGAAAAAAAACATATTTGTATGCCTGAGAAGATTTGGCAGTTGTTTTGTCATTCAATGATTAGTGTTTGACAAAGTTAAAAATCACACAACACCAGGTTATAGTCCAACAGGTTTAATTGGAAGCACACTAGCTTTCTGAGCGACAATCACCTGATGAAGGCGCGTCGCTCAGAAAGCTAGTGTGCTTCCAATTAAACCTGTTGGACTATAACCTGGTGTTGTGTGATTTTTAACTTTGTACACCCCAGTCCAACACCGGCATCTCTGAATCATAGTGTTTGACAGGTTTCAATGCAATACTGTGCATCAATGACAAATGAATTGTGCCAGTAAGTTTGATAAAAGTTAACATTTACATAAATTGTTGGCTGTCCTTTGTTTTAAATAGGTGTTGCTGTAATCAAATGTATCAGTGGATTATTGTAATGAATAATAAAGTACATAGATAAGTAGACTAGGTATTGTTCAGTGCTGTTATATTATTACAACATAATTAAAATATGGTAGTGTAGTGGTGATTACTGATTCAGTAATCCAGGCTGCTGAACTAATTCAATTTTAAAAACCTGGAAGTAAATAATGTTCATCTGTGAAAGTGACTATGCCATTGTGAACATTATAAAACCTCAACTTGTTGAACAATATCCTTTAAAGGAAGAAAATCTCTGTCCTGACTTAGTCAGTGACTTATATAAGATTGCAGTTCCTTTCAAACATAATTGTTTCTAAACTGTCCTCTGATTTGGCCGAGCAAACTACTAGGCTGTATCAGACCACAACTGGTTCAAAAAGAAGATACACCTTCTCAGGGATATTGAGGATGGGCAACATTGCCAGCAAAGCCCAAGTACTGAGAATGAATAATAAAAGTTACACATTCTGACGTCAAGTGTCGCAAATGGTGAGACCGCCTAATTATTAAAAGACAAGAACATTCAACATGTTGATTTATTATACATACCATTTATTTTGCCCTGCAGAATGCTATATAATTTCACCTACACTCAGATGGTTATAATGAAGTGATACTTCTTCATGGTAATTCATTATAATGAAATCTCAAAAGGGTTAGTCAGTTCACCCCTCCAGCTCCCACCCATTACAGATCATCATTACTCTCGATTATAAAATAGCATCTGATCTCTTGGTCCTCTACTGCTATCCAAAGCCAAACATACTTTCATTTCTAAAATTGTGGATGGTCTGTTCTCTTGTGCAATTAGTTGAATAGTCAAGTTCACTATGCAGAGTCAGTCACATGAAGTTGTTCACAGAAAATTATGAGGAGATATTGCAATGAAATGCCACATTAAAAGTTTAAATTGCCAGGAGATGTAGGTAGGAATGTGAAGTGGGGGCATGAGCAATGATAAAACTAGTTTTCCAACTTTGCACTCATTTCCAGGATATCCCAACAGAAATGGCGCTAAACACAGAAGAGCACCCATCTATATTTAGACTGACACACTCAAATTAAATGTTCATTACATCACACAATTTATTTCCATCAATGATGCATTGGCAAAACTTGGAGTCAGAAGTTTAACTTTAGGTGCAAACTGGGTTGAACACAGCTGAGTATCATGCAATATTGTACCAATTACTTTAGTCAAAAGAAATACAAGGTATTATGAAAACACGTCTCCAGCTGCTGATCTGATTTATAAAACAATACATGGAATTCCTTAAATATAAACCTTACTTAAACTGTACCTTGAAAATAGCCAAATTTCCAATATATTAATTTAAATTCAGTTGTACTTTGTCATTTACAGCAAGCAAAGCCGAGAGAACACGTTTCTTCTATTGGTGTGTTGTTTGCCTTGAAGTGGTTGCTGAAATCTGAAATGCTGCTTGTGACCTAAATTCAATCATTCATGGAGCGATTGATTGCATATAGCTTTTGTGTCAATCTTCAAATTTCACAAAATTTAGAAAGATGTTTTCAAGGCTCCTGAAACAGGTATCAATAGCTCACTTCTGCAGCCAGTTAGGAATTGCAGCAGGAATGTTCCTTACCTCACATGTCTTTGGCCACCAGAGGCATACTCCCTGGCTCATTGCAACTAATGTTGGGAGTATTCCAAAATAAGACCATAAGACCATCAGGCAAAGGAGCAGAAGTTAGCCCATTCAGCCCATTGAGTCTGCTCTGTCATTCAATCATGGCGATAAGTTTCTCATCCCCATTCTCTCACCATCTTCACATAACATTTGATCCACTTTACAATCAAGAACCTATCTATATCCGTCTTAAATACACTTCATGACCTGGCCTCCACACCCTTCTGTGGCACTGGATTCCATAGATTCATCATTTTCTGGCTGAAGAAGTTTCTTCTTATCACTCTTCTAAAAGGTCTTCCTTTACTCTAAGACTGTTTTCTGGGGTTCTAGTCTCTCCTACCAATGGAAATACCTTTCCAACATCCACTTTTTCCAGGCCAATCAATATTCTGCAAGTTTGAATTAGATCCCCCGTCATTCTTCCAAATTCCATTGAGTATAGACCCAGAATCCTCAAACATTCCTCAGATGTTAAGCCTTTCATTACTGGGACCATTCTTGTGAACCTTCTTTGGACATGCTGTGAGGCCAGTACATCCTTCGTGGTATATGGGGCCCAAAACTGCGCACAATACTCCAAATGTGGCCTGACCAGAGCCTTATAGAGCCTCAGAAGTACATCCCTGCTTTCATATTCAAGTCCTCTTAAAACAAATGCCATCATTGCATTTGATCTCCTAACTACTGACTCAACCTGCAGGTTTACCTTGACAGAATCCTGGACTAGAACTCCCAAGTCTCTTTGCACTTCAGACATTTGAATTTTCTCTCCATTTAGAAAATAATCCATGCCTCTATCCTTCCTGCCAAAGTGCATGACCTCACACTTTTCCATGTTGTACTCCATCTGCCACTTCTTTGCTCACTCTCCTAACCCTGTCCAAATCCTTCTGCAGCCTCCCCGCCTCTTCAATGCTATCTGGCTCTCTACATATCTTTGTATTGTCTGCTAATGTAGCCAGGAGGTCCTGAGTTCCTTCATCTAGATTGTTAATGTATAAAGTGAGAAGTTGCGATCCCAACACTGAGTCTTGTGGAACGCCATTTTGTCACCGGCTGCCATCCTGAGAAGGACCCTTTTATCCCTACTCTCTGCTTTCTGCCAGACATCCAAGCTTCTATCCATGCTAGCACCTTGCCTCGAACACATGGACCCTATATAACAATGTACTTGATTCTAGTAGACCAGAGCAGCTCATAACAGATAGATGCAAAGCTTCCAGCAAGATTCCTGATGATTAGAGTGTAGGTATGTAGGTGACTGTGGGATCAGTTCTATTCAAAATCAAAATAATTCACAGAGATGGAGACAAAAGAGCCTAATTAGCAAACAAAATGTTCATAAAATAAGAGTTAAATAAACAATTAATATTATGTATGTTTCATGTCTTTATGGTGTCATGTCAGAAAAGAATATTTCACAACATTATACCAGCTGGAAGCTGCCCAAAACGTGCTTTATTATTGAACAGATGGAGAGGTAAACAAAGGTGCCGCAGATTTCAGCCTGCAGTAGATGGCTTCTCAGGTTCAGTGGCATTGGTTACTACCAGAGGATGTTTCTTTAATGGGAGTTGATTTGTAATACCTTTTATCTAGTTGCACAAAAACATAACCTAGGGATGTAACACTAGCACCCTCTTGTGATCTGGATTGAACATTTGTGGCTTTTGCTTCAGTACATCTTTTTGAGTTCGAGGCTAAAGCTGCTTTATTTCACAGTTAGTGAACTTACAGCATAATTACAATCAAATTCACTTAGTTTGTGCAGTGCAACTTATTTTCATGAATGCACTTAGTTTGTGCAGTGCAACTTATTTTCATGTAATGATGTGAAATGAAGACCTGTTCCACATTAGTGGGTTAGATTGTTTGATGCAACGAAGATGTTTCCTGTCATTGCAGACGTTCCGAATTTGCCAAGCCCACCGACAACTCAAGGATTGAACTATCAGGAAGCTTGTCTGCACATAGCCCACTTTTTATTTATATCCCTCCTCACTGAGATCAAAGAGATTTCCAATAGTTAACAATGTTTTGACTGGTTGCCTGTTTAATAAAAAAAATGGAATCATGCTTTGCTTCCTGAAAATGGTTAAAAAGAAACCTAAAATGTGCCAAGGAGAATGAAGAGAAGCCATTGAAGTTATGGTTTAAATGTATAATGCAAAAGGAAAAAGAAGTGCAGGGCATTGCTGGCAAGCCTTTCAATTATCCGTGAATAATTCTCCTTGAAACAAATGGCTATTTAGGCATTTTTATGAGAGTTAAGAGTCAACCACATTGGTGGGAATCACATAAAGGCCAGTTCTGATAAGGATGGTAGTTTTTTTTCCCTAAAGGACATTAATAAACAGGATTTGTATTGCGACTACGCATTAGATTCATGGTTACCATTGTCAGTATCAGCATTTGATGCCAGCTATGTGGTGAGATTTGAATTTATATACTATTATATCCTTAGTTCAAATCAGTGGATTACTAATCCAGTAATATTAGTCACTGTGGGCAGAATTTTCCCCAAACCCTGAACAACATGAGCTATGGAGGGAAATTTAGGAGAATCAAGAGAAATGTGAACTGAGGCCCTTCTTGAGATCAAGATCAAGAAGTTGCATTCTCTATCCAAGTCAAAGATGTTGACGCAAAATTCTCACTGCTGAGTAGCATGAGGCCTGTAAACAGGGATTATCATTCGTTATCACTATCATTACTCTCTAATCTCACCTCATTAAAATGCAGGTTCCCATTCTCCATTCATTAGATAGGAAGTAGATACCAAGAGCTTCTGACATGGAAGTGTGATCAAGTACCTAGCATTTCCAACTCACTGTTGCTCCTCCCAATCTCCATTGTGAAAGCAGTCATTAACATCTTAGAGCACATTTCATGAGCTGCAGCCACATATACTCTATGTCCATGAACAATGCTGTCAATATGTACCAGCCTTTCTGCATTTATCATCACAATTCACTTATAGTACACTTCCGCACTTCAATGCTGCACTTTGGAGTGTACCGGCACCTCTCATTGCCATGCTGCCACAGGGACAGTTTGCATATAAGTTTGGGCAACCAGCTCACAGATTGGAGCAGGCTATATTTCAGAATTGCTCACCTGCTGTCAGAGTGCACACTCACTTTACACCTACCTGGAGGCTCACAGCATCTCTGCCTTGCTTCACCTAACCTTGCCCCTTCAGCCAGACCTTAAAAGCTCACATTCTTGCTATTTAGCTTATCCTGCCTGTCAGCACTCATCAGTAAAGGGAGTGGACACGTTGTCAAATGCCAATTGCTTTATTAATTTCATACCTATAGCACGTGCAGCACCCTCAAGGAGGAAGGGGAATAGTCCCCTGTCATCAACTTGAGGGGGTGGGGTGCTGCCATCAATTAGGGGTCCCAGAACAGTCAATCAAGCTAGTGAGAACCTGGGCATGGTCAGTCACCTGCACAAGGAAATCAGGAGCGGGGTCAGGCTCAACACAGTCTGCAAGCAGTCAGGAGATTTGTAGATCTTAAAAAGGGATCTGCATGGAGAGCATTCAATGATCCAGTCAGTCATCCTTCATAGGGTGGTTGGGGACAGGTGGTGAGCCACCAATGGCATACTTGTTAGTTTAATGTCAAAGCGGGTTATCTGGGGACACTTCTGTGGTAGGCAAGTGGGGGGAATCAATGCTGGAGATTGGAGATAGTGACTTAAAATGCTGAGGGCACATGAATGGTTAAGGGAGGATATTTAATACGTAAAGGGGTTGGACTGTATGAGAGGGAACACATGTGAAATGCATGCAGTGTGAAACAGTGTGGGGTGCTATTGCTGCTCACAGACAATCTTGATCATGTCATTGGGCCTCGCAGATTGAAACAGTAGTAATCCCAGGTGACTTTAAAGAGGCACCAGTGGGCCACTAAGCACAAAGCAAATACAACAAGCCATGGGTTGCACAGGTACAAAACAACACACTCTTATATGCACAGGAGTAGGCATACAGCACAGTGAGGAGAAAGTGAGGTCTGCAGATGCTGGAGATCAAAGTTGAAACTTTATTGCTGGAACAGCACAGCAGGTCAGGCAGCATCCAGGGAACAGGAGATTCGGGCACAGGCCCTTCTTCAGGAATCAGCACAGTGAGCCAAGTACTATGAAATGGGTTTAGAATAGTTAGGTGTTTGTTTTTGACTGGCCCAGCAAAGAATCTTTAGTGGTGCTGTAGACATCTATGATTCTATAACTGTATAAAATGATACCTTTCATAGTTGCTGTAGGGCTAGGAAGAGAAGGCATCAGTACTAAGGCAGCACTTGCAATGTCCTACTGTATCTCTGTGACATTGACTATTGTTGCATTCATTGGAATAAGATCCATTGTCAAAATTCCAGTTAGAGTCATTCTTAGTTAGAGTGCTCCATGTTCCACTGTATGGATGAGTATGTTAGGCCATTAATTGTGAGTGCTGCGAATGCTGACTGCTCACATCACTCAGGACATTTTCTGTTTCTTATGGTTCCCAAACAGGTTCATTGCAAGTGTCACTGATGTATCCAACCTCAATATGATTAGCAGTGCTGTTTCTGCAATGCAACAAAGGCGGAGAGAGATGGAAGAGGAACAATCGTTCCAACAAGCTCAGAACAAGTAGCAACTTGCAACAAGCAGCCTCTACATGAAGGGGTCACAGCTGAATGCCCCCTCAAAGTAAAGGATGTACAGGAGGGCCAGAAAGTATCATCCTTAACGCTACTTTCTGGGAACTCTCAGTCGTTCACTCACAGTGTATCAAGGCTCTGTAGCACTGCTGCCTCACAGCGCCAGGGGCCCAGATTCAATTCCTGCCTCAGGTGACTGTGTGGAGTTTGCATATTCTCCCTATGTCTGTGTGGTATCCTCCCACAATCCAATGATGTGCAGGTCAGGTGAATTGGTCATGCTAAATTCTCATGGTGTTAGGTGCCTTATTCAGGGGAATGGGTCTGGATGGGTTACTCTTCAGAGGATAGGTGTGAACTTGTTGCACCAAATGGCCTGTTTCCATACTTTAGGAATCTAATCTAATCAAAAAAATCCCATTTTCACAAGGTTCCATCTTGTTTCCTCATGACGGGGTCAGTGATGCAGCCGAGGCCGTATGTTTCTCACACATGGCTGTTTTCCCCCCACCCCTGGTACAGAGTGGAATAGACTGCACACACAGCGTCTTATTGACAGGGTCACATCATAATGTAACTGAGATCATCAATAGGAAAGGTTTCCATTCCATTAATATGCAAGTGAGTTGTGATCATCGACACCACATCTTAGACGTTTGCACTCAGATATTCCTGGCACTGCCATGATGCTTAATACTTGGGAATTCTCATGTCCCTGCTGTGTTGGAGGGCCCAGATGCCTTTACAAGGACAATTACTGAGCAATGAGAACTACTCTCTGTGACCATGGCTGATGGCTCCATTACATAAACCCTGACAGAGGTGCAGCGTAGAAACAATATGGACCATTCTTCAACCAGTGCCATCGAGGAGCAGACAAAAGGCCTCCTGAGGATGAGGGTCTGATTTTAGGATCAGTCTGGAGTGAGACTTGCAGTACACTGTACTGCACTCCCTACGCCTGGAACAGGGAAACAGGGAATGTGATGGACCCTGAACAGCTGGGAAATGGGAACAATATTCTGAGAAGGAGGATGAGGACATTGAGCAGGAGAAGTATTACATTATCCAGAACACAGCACAGCAGTGTCAACTGCAAAAAGCTAGACAGGATTTAATTGACACCCAGTTCCAGTAGATGTGAGTTGTGTGCAGTGATCAGTCATTGCTTGCAGAATTGTTGGCGCTTAACAGGAAAGCAGTTAATTTCTGTGCCAAGAGGCAAACACAGCTTTTGTTTATCTGTTTGCTAGTTGTTGGGTGAATAAAGGTAATTGTTTTGAACTGTTTGAGGGCTTTCCTGTATGTGATGGTCCCACATTGTACAATGACAAGATGCTGGGTTACACTGGGCATTGAGGGAAGTGCAGCAATGACTTCAAAGGTGGCTAAGGACAGGTCAGCTGTGTGGCTTGGTGCTTAAACAGCAATTGGGGTAGGAAGGTGCAGTTTTATGTACAATGAACTGTCAGCCAGGCCACCCAGGTGAGACTGCTGTGCCACTACATTGATGGTGAAGGACAAATTCGTGTTACCAATCCTGGACAGAGTGCATGGCCGGGAGTCAAAGATGGCACTGGTAAGATGGAGCTCAGGAATTTCCCAGAAATAATGAGTAGTTCCATTACAGCAAGTGGGAGAAACCAGCTAGTATCAGACAGGAGGGACACCATTGAGGCATGGGTATCTAGTTAATGAAATGAGTTTGGGATGATCACATGAGAAAATTCACTACGCTTTCCAGAGAGAGACCAGTTATGAAACTTGATAAAATTGACACAGCCGATTTATGGTGTCTTTCAGACCTATCAACATTTAGATGAGATTCCTTACAGTGTGAAAACAAGCCCTTCGGCCCAAGAAGTTCACACCAACACTCCAAAGAGTAACCCACCCAGACCCATTCCCTATCCTATATTTACCCCTGACTAGCATGACTAATTCACTTGACCTGCACATCTTTGGATTGTGGGAGGAAACTGGAGCACCCGGGGGGTACCCACACAGGCACAGGGAGTAACCCACACAGTCGCCTGAGGCAGGAATTGAACCTGGGTCCCTGGCGCAGTGAGGCAGCAGTGTTAACTACTGAGCCACCATGTTACCATGCTCCTTGAATTAAGACTCCAATTAAATTGTGATAATACAATTAATTATTAGATTACAGTAAAATATATTGAACAGCAGTTAAGAAACTGGCTGCTATATAACAAATAAAGCATTGAGAGGACTGATTGGTGTTGAAAACAACAGAGAAACTCTCCAATTGACAGAGAGAAACCATTATTTGAAAAAGTTGAATGGGAGAAATAAAAATATGATGCAGAGAAGTTGCTGTTAAGAAAATGTTGGGAGTGTAATGAAAAGTCAGAACAGCTACAAGAAGAGCATGTTCAGTTTCAGAGCAGCCTCTTTAGAAATGAATGACAAGACAAAGGAGGAACATGAAAGAGCAGAATGTGCAGCACTGAGCTAGAAATTAAAGATAATCATTCATTGTATGCTGTTCTGTTCTATGTTCAATAGTCTAAGTCTGGAAAACAATCTAATACAGAATGGGAACTGAAAGGGCAGCATGGTAGGAGGACAATGAGTGCTATGAGAAGAAAATGATGCTCTTCAAGGAAAGGACAATGAAATATTGTGCTATTTTTAAAAGTGCAAGGAATTTTAAAGTAGCCAATATGAAGAACCTATCCCAGACAATAGTACAGTAGGTAACAATGGCTGCTGCATATATTTCTGGCTGGCCAGAGATTAAAGCATGATTCTAATCCAACATACACGGGAATGTCTCTGTTCTCCCAGGAGCAACTGAAGAAAATGGCAGAAAAGGTCACAACTAGAAGCAATCTATTGACCAAACATGCTGGATCTAACTCAGGCACTGCAGCCACAACACTCTACACCTCAGCACTTACCCCAACATACAACAGAATATTAGGCAAGTGTCTGGCAAAAGTCATGAAACACACACACACACATTCACACACACACACACACACGTTGTTGATGTCAACTGAAAGCAATAATGCATGTCATGACTGGAACATTCTGCTCAACTTAACTCCCCGACTTCATCTCTTCACAACCATCACTCCCATTGAAAACACACAAGTCGACTGAAAACAGTTGTACTGTACCTCACTTACCCATTAAGGTGACCTGTCATCCCACCCATTGCCCAACTTACAGCTTGGCACCCCTTATGGAGTAACCTTCCTGAGCCACATCTCCAGTGGACATCCATTGGACCAGTGAATTGAAAATATGGGAAGTCATTAACAAGTTCCATGTGACAAAACCCTAGTTGCCAAATGACAGGATTTGAATTATCATGGTGAGAATAGTCTTTGCCAAATACATTCAGGACAAGCCAGGGCAGCCAACCTCCTTTGCAGAGGCTTCAGTACAAACGCCATAAATACTTGTGAAGCTACACCAACAATATCCCACATTACTGAGGAATGTCCCCTCTACAGACTAAGCGATGGTCTGATCAACTTAAACTCAGCAAATAAGGAGTCTGACTTTGTAAATTTGCATTCACTAACATTCTATAAATCTCACTAAACATGTTATTTAAAATTTTGTACATTTTACGTATGGGAACACTCACTTTGATGCATCAAAACTACTGTAGAAGAAATGACAGCTGTGGAATAAAGGATTCCAAGTCTAAAAATACAACAATATTTGCCATATAGTCATTATATCTTCCAACATTAACCAAGATTTCCAAAGTTTCAAAAAGCATTCGATGGAATAAAGAAACATCTCAGTATTTGCATTTCTAGCTATTGGCACTAAAATTCCTGTTGACCAGCCACATCGTAAGATTAATGGCAGTGACAGCAATGCCTGTGCTTCAGGTAACCCAAAAAGCTCAGAAAAAAGGGATGCAACAGCAGACTATGGACTAGGCAATAACAATTAGAAGTGTTAACAAATAAAAGCATAAACATGCAGAGTGGATAAGGAAAGTAACCATTTTCTTATTTTTTTTTCTGGAGAATACCTAAAATAGAGAATGTAGACACATGAGGGGTTATACAGGCATCATCTAAGTGATGTCACTATCATTCTTACAATGTATCAGACACACATACACAGGTACATAGCCTTTGATGGAACAGAGGTATCATTGCTGTGTCTTCATCCACGATTGACAGCCAACCCTAAAATTGCAAAGTGAGCAGATGGCGAGCATCTTTGTTTACAAATATTGAAATTTCAATTAGTTTAATTACAAAGCAAAACAGACTTGCATTACAACTTTTTCCCAGAAACCCTATATTTTTGGGGTTACTGTTGATTATCATAATCAAACTCCATGGATAGTTTTGGCATTCTGCAATTCATTTGAAATATATAATCATAAAAACAATGTAACCTTATGTTATTTTAACAATATATCTTTCCATTTTCTCCATTCTTTCTGAAGGCCAGTATCAGGATTGATCATAGGTAAGGGGTGAAGAGAATCAAAAGATCCTGAGTTGGAATCGTGGCCAGCTGTGTTAGATATTATATGTTATCTACAATCAGGCAATTATGTACATTTAAGAGAGTTAAGTGATGACTTCAGCGCAACATTATGCCATGTGATGCTCTTGTAAAAAGGTATCAGCTCCATCATGAATAGCTAATGTGCAATTTTTAATCCATCAGCAATCTCAATTAGCCCACAGGCTTGAGCTCAGATTATACCAATGCCTGTGATAGAGTTGTAATGTACGCATTTACTCTGTGAATAAATCTTCCATTACTTTTCCTCAGTAAGAATCCAGTGTTCGTGTTACCAGAGTTAGCAACATTAACTCCAGAGAATGCATCATGGTGGCAACTATTGTGTAGTGTCAAAAGAATTTAGAAATTTCAGTGGCAAATGCTCCAAATAAAATTTCTTTAGTTAACTCTAGAGGACCATTATCAGCATGGCAGCTGCAAGTGAGCAATAATCAATTCACAAGTGTTTCAACTTTGGAGGACAACAACCTCTTTCGATAAAGTAGATTTGTGAGCATATTCTATTTGATAGCACTGAGATTGATTAACCTCCCAGTTAATGTCCCTTTGGTGAAACAGATCCACTTTTTTAAACAAAAAACAGCAAGGTACGAGAATTGATCAAGACAAAACAGTAGAAAACATACATAATTTTATAAATGACACAAATGATCTCCACTGTGGTAGAGGTTCCTAACTAAAGCACAAATGGGATTGCAGATTGTCACCTCAGTGCTTTTCTAAGGCTTTTCTCTATTGAATTATCACTTGAATCCAACGTTTAATTTTTGGAAAGAGGCATTAAATGTGAGAAAGATACACAAGACTCCATTTTCTTTCCTAATTTTGGCGGGAATGTTGACCACCTTAAGTCCCATTGAAGTCAATGAGATTGAAATCTCCAATCAGTAACCATTGGTTTGCGACACTGCTGCAATGATTTCTCTCCCAGAATGAGAAGAAGCAGTAGCCACAGTGGTGAAGGCATGAAGTACAGTGCATTTTAGCTAGGGACAGTTCAGAAACAATTCTACAGAAGTATATCCAGAGAGAGTAAAGATACAGCAACCATATAATAAATAAGCTAGAATGGAGAACAAAATTGTCAATAGTGATTGGCAAACCACTGACTGCATTGAAGTGTTCTAATTATTCAAACAAAAGATGATCGCCCACTTCAGTGAACAACAAGAAGTTAACTAAGAAAACAAATCTGTCAAACTCCTCAGTGTTCTAGAAAATGAAGGTTTGAGAAAAGTTCATTCCCTAGGGTTCTTTGACAACAACAAGAATGGGCTTGACAAGATCTTTAAACTCATAGGGGTATCAGCACAAGATTTGGTAAATATCTAAATTCACAGACTTATACCGTACAGTCAGCAACCAAGTGAAATAATTGACCATTTTGTTTGTAGACATCAGTGCAAACACATAGTCTGTGATTTCACTGAAGAAGAACTGGCTAAAAAGACACATGGAATTGGTAATAACTTTAACACCAATCAAGTCAGCCCAAAATTACTCATAAACAAATCCAAAAGATGAACTATTGTTGGTACTGTTGAGAGACACCAGACAAACATTTAAAGCTATGGTTGCAAGATTGACAATCCATCTCAGTCATGCTCAAAGTGTGGTGTATCCCATTTAATGAGATCATGTCCAGAATTCTATGATACTTGCGAGCTCTGTACAACAAAAGAGAGGTGGGCAAAGCTGTGTAGTAAATCTCATTGTCAGGAATAGGACAAAAGGCAGCATAAAACTCGGCAATGACATATGTCTATCTAAAGCCCAGCACAAAGAATATTTTCAAGATTTGAAGTACAAACATATGGATGAAGATCGGGAGGCAAGGGGAGATGGTGCTATAGTGGTAATATTACTGGACCAGTAATCCCCAAACCCAAGCTACTGTTCAAATCCCACCATGGCAGATGGTGCAAAGAGGAGTAGATCAAGCTCAGTCAGAATGGGAGTAGGAGAGGAGCAGATTGAGATCAGTTGTTACAGAAGAAGAGTGAACTGAGCTCAATTGGAACAGGAGTGGGAGAGGAGTAGATCAAGTTCAGTCAAAATGGACATGGGAAAAGGGAGAAGATCGAGTAGGAATTTCACTGCATTCTGAAATCGAGCTCCTGAGGCAACCTCACAGTTCAGAAAGTGATGTAGGTCTAGAGGATTGGCTGGCTGGGAAGCAGCTTCAGACTGAGTGAATGATACTGGGAGAGAGAGTGTAAAGTTCTTATTTTCTTGTTTATAGTTTGTTAGGACTTGGAGTGAGAGGGGAAAAGTCTAGTTTGCCAGGACTTATACACTTAATGGTAAGGTCCTAGGGAGTGTTGTTGAACAAAGAGACCTTGGAGTGCAGGTTCATAGCTCCTTGAAAGTGGAATCACAGGTAGATAGGATAGTGAAGAAGGTGTTTGGTATGCTTTCCTTTATTGGTCAGAGTATTGAGTACAGAAGTTGGGAGGTCATGTTGCAGCAAGAGAAGTCAGGGACAGCATAAAAGCAAAAGTAAAAGCATAAGTGGTGAAGATTAGTGGGAAGCCAGAGGATTGAAAAGACTTTAAAAAGAGAGGAAAACTAAAAAGCAATACGGGAGGGAGAAGATGAAATATGAGAATAATGCCAGATGGAATTTTATCCTGATAAATGTGAGGTGGTGCATGTTGTGAGGTCTAATAAGGGAAGGATATGCATATATAACGAGTGATAAGTCATGAGTGAATACAGAGGGACAAAAGGACGGCGGTGTAAAAGTTTATATATCTGTGAAGGTGTCAGTACGGGCTTACAGGGTGGTGAAGGCACCCTATAGAATGCTTGCCTTCATTAACCAGGGCATAGTATAAAGGAGCAAGGAAGTCTTATTACAACTTTATAAAATATTGGTTAGCTCACAGATGGAATACTGTGCGCAGTTCTGGTTACCATGCTATCAGAAGGATGTGATTCCACTGGAGAAGGTGCAGAGGTGATTCACCAGGATGTTGCCTGGGATGAAAAGACTCAGTTATGAGGAGACACTGGATAGATTGGGTTTGTTTACCTTGGAGCAGGGGAGGCTGAGAGGGGACCTGATTGAGGTATCCAAAATGATGAGAGGCATTGACAGGATAACTTGTGAGAATATTTTCCCCATAGCAAATGTGTCTAAGACCAGAGGGGATACGTTTAAGATGAGGAGTAAGTGGTTTTGAACAGATCTAAGAAAAAGATTTTTCACCAAGAGGCTGGTAGAAATATAGAATGTGCTACCTGAGAGGATAGAGGAGGCAGGTACTCTCACAACATTTTACAAGCATCTGGTGAGCACTTAAAATGCCAGGCTATGGGCCAATTGAAGGTAAATGGGGTCAGTCTAATTTGGTGTTTGTTGGAAGAGGATAGACATGGTAAGGTGTATGATTCTATGTCTCTATGATTATATGTAAAGGCAAATTCAGAAGACAAGTTCATTCTGACCTTCTGTCACATACACTGCTTACCTGACCAGAAGTGCATGATTAACTGTACTGGGAAAATGTGCTCAGAGCAAATTGTAAAATATTTCTGTGAGCAATGGTCATTTAAAAGAAGACACACTCAAATTGTATATGATAGTCTACAGGTAATCCAAGGCAACGATGATGAAGTCATTGAAGGTATTACTTTAACATCAGGTAACAGTGAACAGTCCACAATAATCTACCACACAGCTAACATACGTCAGCATGAAATTGTGCAACTACATCCTGAGGGTTGTCCAAGAAATCACTCAGATCACATGTAAGCCTGCTGAAACATTATGTCAACGTGTAAGATAGAGTTCTAGAGTCATACAGCACAGAAACACACCCTTCAGTCCAACTCGTCCACACTGACCAGGTTTCCCAAACTAAACTAGTCCTATTTACCTACATTTGGCCCATATCCCTCTGAATCCTTCCTATTCATGTACCTGAGCAAAAGACTTTTAAATGTTGAAAATATATCTGTCTCTACCATTACATCTGGCATTTCATTCCACATTTGCACTACTCTTTTTGTGAAAAAGTTGCCCCTCAGGTCCCTTTTAAACCATTTCCTTCTCACCTTAAACCTATGCCTACCTTGGGGAAAAAAACCTTGGTTATTCACAGCCATACCTCTCATGATTTTGTAAACCTCTATAAACCCTCAACCAACTATGATCCAGGGAAAAATGCCCCAGCCTATCTAGCCTCTCCTTGTAACTCAAACCCTCCAGTCTCTTTTACATCCTTGTAAATCTTTTCTGCACTCTTTCTAGTTTAATAACATTCTTCCTACAGCAGAACTGTACACAGTATTCAAACAGTGAATTCACCAATGTCCTGTCAACTACAGTCAACTGCAGTTCTGAAGAGGGGTCACTGGACCCAAAACATTAACTCTGATTACTCTCCACAGATGCTGCCAGATCTGCTGAGATTTTCCAGCAATTTTTGTTTTTGTTCTGATTTCCAGCATCCGCAGTCCTTTCAGTTTTTTATTTCCTATATTCAATGCTCTGACCAATGAAGGCAAGTGTGCCTAACACTTTCTTCACTACCATATCTAGCTGTGATGCCACTTCCAAGGAATTATATATCTGAACCCCTAAATCTCTCTGTTCGATAACATTCCCCAGGGCCTTGCAATTAACTGTGTAAATCCTGCCCTGGTTTGTCTGACCAAAATGCAACACCTCAATAAAATAAATGCAGTTGTATTATCTTTGATGTGCATTTTTTCTTGTGCATTTTTCTCCTATTCTGTGATGAAAAGGGATATGTTACAGTATTGCATATATCCATGATCATGCAAGCAGCTACCTTATAAAAGAATTAAGTTGTAACATCAGTAGGATGTCAGGCCATGTGACATTCTTATATACAAATATCCATCTTGAATAGCTACTGCTGTAATTTGTAATCCATCTGCAAAGTCAGTTAGTGAACACCTTTGAGCCTAGACTATAGTAATGCCTGTGATAGAATTGGACAGTATTTAGTTACGCTGTGAATAAATCTTCACAGAGATAATTGTTCTCAGTAACAACAGTCTTGGTGTTCATGCTACTAACATTAACATCAAGACTTATTCAGTTTCTCAGCTTTTTGAGTTGGATGAAGACATTACCAAACAACAGATTTTGAGGGGAAAGTTGAAGACTTCAGGAAATGCTTGATACTTTATCACAAGTGCAAAGACTGTTTCTTTTTATTTTTCGACATTTTTGATGGTGGATTGAAATTGGAATAGAACTGATTTACAAACTGAGGATTGTGGAAGGGATTATTGCATCTTTTAAAAACAAGTATCTGCTTGTTTTAAGTGTTGTTTAAACTGTCAACAAATGGGGTGAGTTTAGTTCCAGATAAACTGGCATCAGTGAATGCGTACAAAATGAGATTCAGCTGTCAACAAGTAGTTGATTTGGCTGTGGAATTGTGACCAGTCTTCGATGACATTGACCATATGCCTATCAACATGTGGTTGGTGCACAGATAGTTGAACAACTTGTGGGTGGAAATGATATAGCCAGAAGTATCGGGACAGCAAAAAACACCTATATCCTGATGAAAATCAGTTTATTTTCCCTCCCCAGTTACTGTAAACTGTTGTTTTTAGCCAATAAGTCAGAGACTTCTTAAATTGTGAACCACTTGCTCATGAAAAGAAAGTGAAAGTACTTTGACAAGAAAGATTGAGAAGCACTAAGTCCAAAGGATCACTTCAGCAAACTCTGTGGACTGCCTTCCCAGTTTTCTCTCCACCCATAACAGCAATTTTGTCATGTGTCTATGTTGAAGGAGTTTATAAGGAAATGAGCATTTTAACTAGTGGGATTTTATTTTGGATTAGATTACTTACAGTGTGGAAACAGACCCTTTGGCCCAACAAGTCCACACTGACCCACCGAAGAGCAACCCACCCAGACCCATTCCCCTCCATTTACCCCTTCACCTAACACTACGGTGTAATTTAGCATGACCAATTCACCTAACCTGCACATTTTTGGACTGGGAGGAAACCGGAGCACCCAGTGGAAACCCATGCAGACACGGGGAGAATTTGCAAACTCCACACAGTCAGTCACCTGAGGCGGGAATTGAATCCGGGTCTCTGACGCTGTGAGACAGCAGTGCTGTCCATAGTTGTTTTCCTGCAGCTAGAACCTATTTATTTATAATTAATGATCATTTATGTTAAGTACAGAAATCTGCTCCATGCTTTCTATCAACAAGGATCTAAAAGGATTTTGCATACTTTGATAACATCTTTAACTTTTGGGGGTAGGCATGATTTCCAATGTGTTACCACAGAAAAGTGTGGCGTAAGTACTACCTTGGAATATAGCTAGTTGTGAGTAGAGACATTGAGCAAGTTTTGAGAAGATTTGTAGCTCAGGTTGAGGTTCTGGATGTAGGTTTGCTCGCTGAGCTGGAAGATTCATTTCTAGACATTTCCTCACCCTACTAGGCAACATCTTCAGTGGGCCTCAGGCAAAGCAGTGTACATGATTCCTGCCTTCTATTTATATGTTTGGGTTTCTTTGGGTTGGTGATGTTATTTCCTGTGGTGATGTTATTTCCTGTGCTGATGTCATTTCCTGTTCTTTTTCTCAGGGGGTGGTAGATGAGATCTAACTCAATGTGTTTGTTGATAGAGTTCCAGTTGGAATGCCATGCTTCTGGAATTCTTATGCCTGTCTCTGTTTGGCTTGACCTAAGATGGATGTGTTGTCTAGTCAAAGCCGTGTCCTTCCTTATCTGTATGTAAGGATACTAGTGAGAGAGGGTCATGTTGTTTTGTGATTAGTTTGTCTTCATGTATCCTGGTAGCTAGTTTTCTGCCTGTTTTTCCAATGTCGTGTTTGTTACAGTTCTTGCACGGTATTTTGTAAGTGACATTAGTTTTGCTTGTTGTCTGTATAGAGTCTTTCAAATTCATTAGCTGCTGTTTTAGTGTGTTGGTGGGTTTATGGGCTACCATGATGCCAAGGGGTCTGAGTAGTCTGGCAGTCATTTCTGAGATGTCTTTGATGTAGGGGAGAGTGGCTAGGGGTTCTGGATGTGTTTTGTCAGCTTGTTTGGGTTTGTTGCTGAGAAATCGGTGGACTGTGTTCTTTGGGTACCCATTCATTTTGAATACACGGTATAGATGATTTTCCTCTGCCCTGCGTAGTTCCTGTGCTGTAGTGTGTGTTGGCTCATTGAAATGTTCTAATGCAGCTTCGTTTGTGGATGTTGGGATGATTGCTTCGGTCGTTCAATATTTGGTCCATGTGTTGTTTTCCTGTAGATGCTGGTTTGAAGTTGCCCATTGATTGTTCGCTCTACTGTGACATCTAGAAATGGCAGTTTGTTGTTGTTTTCCTCCTCTTTATTGTTTTTTTTTTAATGCCAATAAGGGTATTGTCGATGGTCTTGAAAGTTTCCTATAATTTGATTCGTTTAGTGATGACAAAGGTGTCATCCACGTAGCGGACCCAAAGTTTGGGTTGGATGGTTGGCAGAGCTTTTCGTTCAGAGTCTCTGCATTACTGCTTCTGCTCAGATAGCAGCGATCCCATGGGTGTTCCGTTGGTTTGTCTGTAGGTTGTGTTGTTGAAGGTGAAGTGTGCGGTAACGCATAGGTCCAGTAGCTTGACAATACTGTCCTTGCTGATGAAGTTGGTGGTGTTTGGTGTATGTGTCTTTGGTTCTTCTAATAGTGTAGTCAGTGTTTCCTTGGCCAGATTAATGTCGATTGATGTAAACAGGGCTGTTACATCAAAGGAGACACTGAATAGCACTACTTTATGCAGTCTTGTGTGGTTGTGACTAAATAAGTAGACCTCTGCTTTATCTCTATATAAAGGCACTTTTTTTTTGTTCAAAGTAAATTCTATGAGCAGTGTTGTCCCTCCAGTACCTGAGCTGAATGTATCTGCAGATGATTAGGCAATGACTCTAACAGTATTTCACCACCTGAATCCACTAACCCTTCACTGGTTTGTGGGTATTAAACATGAAACTCCTATAATCTTTAGACATAAAAGGAATACATTTAATGGTAGATAACCTGCAGCATTTTAAAACATATTTTCTGGTTCTCTTTTGATGCACTTACATGCATCAGCAGATATTTACGAAAGACTGAAGATGTTCAGTTTTTATTGGATGCACCTCATGGAATGGTTGAAATTTCTCACAACCACCACCAGCATCTTCACCCACCATCTCCTCCCTTGCTGTGCCCTCCACACCAACTCTACTGTGGGAGATCATAAGCTCCTAATTATGAGCAACTCAGTCACTAGCTACCTTTGCCTCTGAGTCAAAGATTCAGATTTCAAGTCTGATTCCAAAATCTAAGTTGATGCTCCACAGCAATACTATGACAGTTTACGAGGTGCTGCCTTCAGGTGAAATGTTAGCTTCTCAGCTCAATGTCTTGTTGACCCTCGAAACTGGGCATGAAAGATCCCAAGGCACTATTTCCAAGAAGAGCAAGTACCTAAGTGTATTTGCGTCTTGACTTACATCTGAAAAAATATCATCTGATCATGAATACATTCCCATTTTGGGAGTTTGTTGTGTACCCCTTTGCTGATATGTTGCCATTATTTTAACAGTGACTATATTTCAGTTTTTCCCACTGATAAGGTTCTTACAACATTCTGAGGGTGAAAGCTGTTGCATAAAGGGTAAAGCCTCTTTTCTTCTTATTGACACAATACTCTTTGTAATATCAATTCACCTACTCATTAAACCCATGCAGAATTATCAATTTGTGAATAATCTGAAATTACAACATGACAAGTGAAACACTTTGATCTAAGAATTACAGCCTCTGTGCTGTAAGATACTAAGATCTGAGGTCAGGACATCATTGTCTTGGTGTATTCATATTACATCAAGCAAACTGGAAGTAAATCATTCCAGTTTTCTTTGGTTTGAACATTCAATCTTCATGGGCTCTTCTAAATTGTGGTTCTAAAATCTGGGTTTTGAATCAGTCCTGAGCCTGTTAACATTATTACACCCTGACATATGGCTCATGATGAACAGATTGCATGCAGATATGACAGTTTCTAAGGTTTGCCAACAATGAAAAATAGTTCTGAAATTGTCCCTGGCAGGGATAGCTAATTGGAAATTTAATGGAAAATCTAAACAAAATTTGCCTTGCTGAGGAAGTCCTACAGCCCTTGCTGTGTTGTGTGCTGCTACACTCAAACTGCACTAGATGCTAGTTACATAAATATTTAGTGCATAGCTCCAAGCTGCAAATCTGAGTGCGTAAGGCTTGATATTAGTGGTTGTGTCATGTTCATTGAAACAACTTGCATCCACTTTTACTCATTCACAAATGTGCCATTACAACATGAAAATTTAGTCCTGGTATGGCCCAGAACTTCCTTTAAAATTTAGGTGCCACTTTTATACCTCAAATGTTGTAGTGTTTCAATATTATAAGTATTAATTTGGACAATGGCATGAAGTTGCATTATTGAATTAGCTGCCATATGTTCATGCCCAAGTTTTCCTTTCTATTGAAACCAATAGCCAACAAATTCAACACAGATAATTACCTGCAAGTGAAATAATTTCAGTACTGCTGAAAAAAGACATTTTGTCAAAGCTTTTCATCCTATATTCATCAGGAAAATTCACAAGAAATGCAAATGTAAAGGGAATCTACATTTATATTGTGTAACAAAAATGTACAGTTTTTATATACTAATACCATTTGGAACTTGAATTTTAAAATAGAGGCAAATATATATTGATTACGTTTGTGAAAGATTTTCTTTAAAAAACAGTCGAGCAGTTCTTCAGAACAGTGATTAAATCCAGCAAGCTTTCAGAAAGACTGTAGACTTTGGTGGTGTTGATGGAAAGAGATTCATGATTTTTGTTTAAGGCAATTAACTTTCTTTTTAATTGAGAACAATTTAGGATTGAACAAGCTTTAGTTCCATTTAGAAGACACCAGTGCTGAATTTAGTAACAAGTTTGGTTTCTCTCAGAGAAAAGTTTTTAAAAGGTTTTCAGAGAACCAGTCAACTTCAGCAGCAAGTTTTAGTTTGTAAAACTTCCAAAACAGATAAGTTTGGTTATTAGAACAGAGAAAATTTAAGGTCTCTGATTTGTCAAAAAATCATGTCAGCAGATTTGGAAAATACTCATTGAATTGACTTCATAGTCCAAGGCAAACTGATAGTATTCAGTGAAGTAGAATCCTGAAGAATTGAGATAAGGTATCATTTCTCTGGACTCAAGTCTCTATAATGAATAGAGGAAGGATTCTGTCTGTTTTAGATCTTGCTAACTATATTCCAATTCAGAGTAGTTTGTTTTTAAAGGCATTTCTTCCTTTGTGTGATAAATGTTTGTCCTGTTGTTGAGGAAAGTCTGCAACCACATATAATTATGTTTTACCATTTTAAAAAACTAAACAAAAAAAAATCATGTGATCCAACAAGCCTGGTTTTACTCTGGAATTTGACTTGTCCAGTAGTACCATCAGCTGGGAACAGAACAACTGTATGAAAGGAGAATGCTGATTGATTAGCAAGTGGATTATAATTGATATAGGAAATTCCATGGAGAATGTAGCAGTTAACAGCCAAGCTTTGTTTGCATTTTAAACTGGGCAGTTTGACTCTGATTTGTCAAGGCATTACCTGAAAAATGAATGAGAAAATGGCTGTTATATTTTTTGTCGGGTTGGAGCCAACACAGTGCATGTTGTTTCTGGCCTAGAGGACCCTCATATCTTAGTTCAATACAGACAAGTGCACCCCGTTGCAAATTTGACTATCGATCCTAAATTGATTTCAGATGGCACCCACTGCTGCCGGCAAGCACCAGTGATGTAAAGATTAAATGTTAAATGTGGTTGATGAGGTGCAAATGAAGTGGCAGCTATGTGTAAGGCTTCATGAGTGTTGCTGTAACTGCATGCATGAGGATAACTGGAGAGTATTCCACCACACTCCTGTCATTTGAGATGTAGATGGTGCACAGGCTTTAGAAAGCCAGGAAGCAAGTTAATCCTCACCTCTTGTAGGTATTAATATGGATGGTCCAGTCAGTTTCTAATCAATAGTAATCCCAGAATCCTCTAAGATTCAATAATGGTAATGCAAATCAATGTCAAGAAATGATGGTTAGATTCTCACAAGGTGCAATCATTGTCTGGCCATAAGTGGCATTTGCGTTATTTGTAACTTTTCAACCCAAGCCTCAATGTTGTTCAGATCTTGCTGCATATGGACAGAGATTGCTTCAGTATCTAAGGATTTCAAATGTTGTTGAACATTGTGTAATTATCACCAAACATTCCCACTTCTGAATTGCTGATAGATGGAAGGACATTGATGAAGCAGCTGGATATAGTTGAGCCCAGGACTTCACTTCTGCAACAATGTGCTTGTCTGAGATGATGGACCTCAAACAACCACAATTACTTTCTGTGTGCTAACAGTGAATCAGCAGAGTGGATTTTTTTTCTCTGATTCACATTGACTCTAGTTTGTTAGGATTCCTTGATACCACACTTGATCAAAGGCTGCCTTGATAACAAGGGCCATCAATCCCTCCTCCCCTCTTGAATTCAATGGTTTTGTTCCAGGTTGATTGTAATGAGGTCGGTAGCTCATGATCAACAGCATGGATTTATCCTGCTTTTTGTAGGCAGCTCCTACCTGAGCAATTTCTTCCATTGCTGGGTACATGCTGGTGTTATCAATGTATTGGACAGCTTAGTTAAGAGCATGGTTAGTTCTAGGTCACTAGTTTTTAGATCTATTGTAGGACCCACAGCTTTTGCCACTTCCAATGCCTTTAGCCATTGTTTGACATCATGTGGAGTGAACTAAATTGGCTGAAGCCTGGCATCTGTGATGAGGACCTCATGAGAAAGCTGAGTTGAATCATCCTACTCAACTGTTCTGTCTTAAACCGAGCTCAAATTCATCACCTTTTCTATGGCATGATGGGCTGGGTGCCCCATCATTGAGGATATGAATATTTGTGGAGCTTTTTTTTCAGTTAGTTGTCTAATTGTCCATCACCATTCACAGCTGGATGTGACAGAACTACAGAGCTTACATCTGATCTGTTGGTTGTGAGATCATTTAGCCCTATCTATCACATGCTACATACATTCTAGCTAAATCAAGCTTATTGGTTTGTATATGAAATAATATCATTGTTGTACATAAAAAGATGATTTATTTTATATATGAAAAAGGCAATGTGAAATAATGTTGTATTTGCAAAAGATTGAACAGCATTTCTTGTGATTTCTAAGTAGAAGTGGAGAAATTGCTACAAGAAGCAATTAAAATTGAAATGAACATCTGCTTGTGTTCTGGGTGGTTTGTAATACTGTGTTGATGATTGAAGTGTTGTCTCAGCAGTGATTGGACCTATTTTAATACTGACTCTCATCTGTGCTTAACAACAAAACAGGAATATACATGACAGATATATTCCAATAATAATTACAAAACAAGCATAGATGACATGGAATTAATGACACAAGGAATACCCAATCACAAATTATGTTTCAAAACCCTAACATAAATGCAACATTTGCCAGCAATACTTCCAACAGTGATAACGAAAATTAAAAGAATATTAATAAGTTTGCCTTTTGATAATGTGAAGAATCAGAAAGGATGCATCATTTTGAGATTTCCAGAACAGAGGAATGTTTGATGGCTCTTCTTTTTTATAAAGTCTATAACAAAGTCTTTCTGTATAGAACAGCAACGAAAACGGTTCCTCTTTCAACAGATGATTAAGACTTCAATGTGTTTAAAGATTTTTGCTGCCATCTCCTGGATAGAGGTTGAAGTAAACTGAAATACTTGCCGCAGATCTCACAATGAAGTATCAAAGCATTGAGACTCCAAAGAAACAAAATAAAAATATCTAACATTTTCATGTTAATTTAGTTCCTTTATGCTGGTCTTGTTAAAGCTTTTTAGCAGATCTATTTCTGGTCTGTCTTTAAATCGCTGGTGAAAGAACTTTGTTTGGTTTAGCACAAGTAGAGGAATACATAACAAAATAATCCCAGATGCTCCACTAATCCTCTGAAATCTGGACTCCAATCGCACAGATAGAAACTTTCTGTGGTTGAATCAGCTTCAGTGTAAATTGTCGAGGTGGATAAGTGAGCAGTAAGTATTGGTAAAGTTTTGAAGTCTAATAAAGAAGTTTTGAAATTGCTGTTGATTAGATTAGATTAGATCACTTACAGTGTGGAAATAGGCCCTTCGGCCCAACAAGTCCACACCGACCCTCTGAAGAGCAACCCACCCAGACCCATTCCCCAACATTTACCCCTTCTCCTAACACTACGGGCAATTTAGCATGGCCAATTCACCTAACCTGCACATCTTTGGACTGTGGAGAGGAAACCGGAGCACCCGGAGGAAACCCACGCAGACACGGGGAGAATGTGCAAACTCCACACAGACAGTTGCCTGAGGTGGGAATGTTGGATGTATTTGCAGAGAAGCACTCAACACATTCAAGTTGCATGCTTTTGCTTGCCAATGTAGGATGCCTTCATTCCACATTAAATTTGTCATTAAAATAGGAGAGAATATAATGTCAGAAAATTGTGCTAAATTTTCACATTTAATGATTTATTTCAATTTTTGTGCCATGTTGCTTAACATCCAACTGTATCAAGTTCCGTCAACTAATTTAAATGTTTAAATTAATGCTTTGTAAATTTGTTTTCAAAGCAATTATTGTCAGTACAAGCAATGGAAGACTTTTTGAGCTCCTATTCCAAATGCCAGAACCAAGGAATACACCCATGTAGTGGTTACATCACTGGACTCTGATCCAGAGAATTAATGATCCAGAGGCATGGATGCCAAGCTCACCATGGCAGATGAGAATTTAAATTCAATCAAATTTTTACAAGTTTGGAATAAAAGCTATGGCAAGAAAAGATATGGTACATGCACTCTGCTCAAAGTCAAGCTCTTTGGCTTATTTTATGCCCTTGGCTATTTCTTTAGCACTTTTGTCTGGTGGTTCATCATTGTCTTCCACTCTCAGGGGCAGGGTGAGCAGGTAGGTCCCAAGTCTACCTTAGCTGGAATAGGAATTGAACAAATGCTGTTGGTGTTATTCTGAACCACACAGTAGCCACCTAAGCTAAAAAGCCCATCCATGGTTACCAACATTTCCTTTAAAATTTGGCCATGCTGCTCTTTTCCTCCCTGCACAGTACCTGAGATGGGAGGATGAGATTTCTGCCCACAGGACCCTTAATGCAGAGGAAGGACCAACGCTGACTTCTCAAGTGCCCAATAAGCAATTCATATTGGCAGGCCTTCGCCATCAAGGTGTGACAGTTCCCATAACATCCCCAGCTAATGGACGAGACCATCATTGTGAATATTAAGCGCTGTCCATTATCAATCATTCAGCTGCCTGTAGGAATGGAATAGATTAGATTTCTTACAGTGTGGAAACAGGCCTTTCGGCCCAACAAGTCCAGACCGACCCTCTGAAGAGCAACCCACCCAGACCCCTACATTTACCCCGTCACCTAACACTACGGGCAATTTAGCATAGCCAATTCACCTAACCTGCACATCTTTGGACAGTGGGAGGAAACCAGAGCACCCGGAGGAAACCCACGCAGACACGGGAAGAATGTGTAAACTCCACACAGACAGTTGCCTGAGGTGGGATTGAACCCGGGTCTCTGGCGCTGTGAGGCAACAATGCTAACCACTGTGCCACCGTGCCGCCCAATCTTGATGATGACCACAATCTACTGGATTGTTGGAACCTATTTCACTAATGGTTTTCAGGAAGGAAAGCTGCCATCCTTATTCAGTCTGACCTGTGTGTGTCTTCAGACCCACAGCAAAGACTATTAGTGGCATTTTGATATTTTGCTGATTCATATAGTTTGGAAACTGAGTGCAGACATCATTCAGCTAAACCATCTTAATTGAAACAATGCTAGAGCTAATGTTAGTCTTTCAAGGATCCAGTACAAGTGTTAATGAGAGAGGGAATGCCACCAGTGCTCTTTGGTATTGTGGTTGACTTTTAACTACCTTCTGAGGGCAATTAGAGAGAAGTGATGTGAGGTGGCATTGGCTGCATTTTGTTAATGAATAAAAAGATTCTGAACTCCTTTCTGTGCTGCCAACAGCAAAGCTATACTTCATCTGAAAATGTCCTTCTCGTGGATGTAAATATTGTCATTTTTCAGACCAGTCACTTCAGGTTTACTTCTTTGATTTCAATTTTCCCTCAGTTATGTACAGTTCTGTGAACTTAGTTGAGGCTGTCCACACACATTTCACTGCTGAACCTAACACAGAAAGGCTTTCATCACTTTAGTGTGATCAAATCTGAACCAATTTTCACTGGGGTATGCACAAAACCCAGTTTCTCATCACTGCGAAAATTTTAATATAATTTCATTTTAAAATTAATTGTCTTTCCACTTGGCCCAAATTATGCTGTTCAACCGAAAAAATGAAACTTATACATATTGAGCACATGTGATTGCAAGATCATGTGACCTTTAGAGACCCCAATATTATCCTCACAGCAGGTGGAAATTTATTTTTAATACAGAGACCACTAATTGAAAACTGTGATATGATTCATGCTGCTCCAATCATTACTATGCTGAACATCAATATTAATTAATTAGAAATTTTATGCTAATTCACTCAATAAATGTAACATCTGCCAATGTACAGAGAAAGCACTCTTGATACGTTGTTAAAAATGATGGCCAGCCTTGTTTGTTAAAGTACTTGAAAAATTAATGTTCATGGAGTTGTAGATTTATGCATGATATTTTGCTGATTTACACAGTTTGGAAACTGAGTGCAGATATTGTTCAGCTAAACCACCCTAATTGAAACAACGTTGGAGATAATGCCAGTCTTTCAAGGATCTAGTACAAGTGTTAATGCAAGAGGGAATGCTACCAATGCTCTTTGTCTAATTATTTCCTATTATTTATTAAATGATCCCTTAGCGAAACGGTAGGCATAGTGAGAATGCCTTTTCTAATCTGATTTGCAAACTACATCTTTGGATCAAAACTGTTTGATTCAAACAATTCAAAGTAAAGAAGCAAAAACAGAAGTTGCTGGAGAAGCTCAGCAGGTCTGGCAGCATCTGTGCAGAGAAATCAGAGTCCGGTGACCCTTCCTCAGAACTTACTCAGAGTAAGAAGGTTTAGCCACTGGAAGCCTGAGTATAATGGCGTATTATAGTGTTCGGTGCTATATTCCTTGCTGTTTGTTGTGTATGTTAATGATCATGAAGTGAATGTAGGAAGTATAGTCAGTCTTCCCTCTAATATTTTCTACCAGCTGCATGGCACTCCAAGGCCCTTTTGTGGCAGTGTTTTCTGGAACCGGAAATCAATGCCATAACTGGCATGCTGCCGCCAATCGGTGTGCTGTGCATTCACATGGCTGCATAGCTCAGAGGGAATGCTTGGTATGATCAGTAAGTTCGCAGATCACCCAGACATTGGCGGTGTGGTAAGTAGTGAGGAAGAACATTTTGGACCACAGACGAAATAAATGGGTTGAACAGTGGCAAACAAAATTTAATCCTGCAAAGTGTATGATGCATTTTGAGAAGAATAACAAGGCAAGGGAGTACACATTGATTGATAGGACTTGTCTATCCTGATCAGATATCCTAAATTAATCTAGTCCCATTTGCCAGCAATTGACCCACATCCCTCTAAACCCTTCCTATTCATATACCCATCAAGATGCCTTTTCAATGTTATAATTGTAGCAGACTCCACCATTTCCTCTGGCAGCTCATTCCATACACACACCACCCTCTGAATGAAAAAGCTATTCCTCAGGTCCTTTTTAAATCTTTCCCCTCTTGCCATAAACCTATGCCCTCTAGCTTTGGAACTCCCTTATCCTGGGGAAAAAAAAACCTTGTCTATTTATCCTATCTATGCCCCTCATGATTTTATAAACCTCTGTAAGGTCATTTCTCAACCTCCAACCCTCCAGAGAAAACAGCCCCAGCCTTTTCAGCCTCTCCCTATAGCTCAAACCCTCCAACCCTGGCAACATCCTTGTAAATCTTTTCTGAACCCTTTCAAGTTTCACAGCAGGGAGACCAGAATAGAATGCAATATTCCAAAAGTGGCCTAACCAATGTCCTGTACAGCTGCAACATGACCTCCCAACTCCTGTACTCAATGCACTGACCAATAAACGCAAGCAGACCCTACAGCAATAAGGTGATTAAGAAGGCTAGTTGCCTTTCTTAGTTGAGACATTGAATACAAGAACAAGGAGGTTATGACAAAACTGTACATAACCATAGGCCACAGTATTGGAGTACTCTGCGTAGTTCTGGTCAAAAGACTGTAGTAAGGTTGAGATTGCACTGGAGGGGGTGATTCATCAGGATATTGCCTGGGCTGCAGCGTTTCAGCTATGACAAGATACTAGATAGGCTAGGGTTGTTTTCCTTAGTGCAGAGAAGGCTGAAGGTTAATTGGATATGGGTGTGCAATGTTCTGAGGGGATTAGACACAGTAGTTATGGAGAAATGTTACCCCTTAGTGGGGGGGGGGTCAGTAATTAGAGTGCAGAGTTTTAAGGTCAGGTGCAGGAAATTTAAAAGGGATTTAAGGAATTATTTTCACCCAGAGGGTTGTGGGTATCTGGAACCCTCCAAGAACTATTTAGATGAGCACTTAAAATGCCATAATATACAAGGCAATGGGCCAAGTACTGGAAAATTGGATTAAAATGTATGAATGTTTGATGACTGGCATGGACACAATGGGCCGAAGGGCCTTTTTTCATGCTGTAAAACCGCTGTGACTCTATCCCGAATTAGGTTATCAGTTTCCAATTACTAACAGTTTCCAATTAGTTGTTTTCATGTGTTGCATACTGTCAGATTTGTTTAGTTATTTCTCTCCCTCCTTTTAAGTTTTCCATTACAAATATTTGCATACTGTATTTCATTCATCAGTCAAAACAGAAGAAAGTAAAATATTTCCAGGGCTATATCAATGCCTTTGCATAAATTAGTGGCAAGCAAAGATGCAAGTATACAGGAAGGATCACAGTAAAAGTGCTTATTTTTTGGACCAAGGTACCAAACTGCAACTATGCTCCAGGAGGGAATAAATCCAGGGCGCAAAAGAACAGGTAAGGTTGAACGTTGAACATAGTTGAAGAACTGAATAACCTACTCCTGCCGCCAAGTAATGAAACATAATCGTCAATTTGCACCTTTGTCATTGATTTGAACAAAAAAAGGAATGTTTTTAGTACCAAAGTCATTTGTAGAGAGGTAAAGAAGTTTTCCATAAAAACAGTTTGAAAGTCAAGTTCAATGATGGTCCTTCAACATTATTTGAATTAAATCATGTTGACATTTTGCACGAGTCAGAGTTGGAAGGTGCCTTTCAGATTTTAAACCTGTAGGTGGCACACTTGTTTCAATAGATGGAAACTCAAATAGTGACCAGCAGTACCATAGTAAATGGAGCTAATGAAAACAATCAACATTTTAAACACCAACTCCATTTTTAATATGATTGAATAATACTTCCACACTGATTCCTAGAAATTAACCACTTTAAGCAAAGTAGTTTAGAAAATTCAAAGATGCTCTTTGGACAAGTTTTTTGGTCAGGTTGAGAGCATAACCAAATCATCCAAATAGAAGACTTGGTCATTTGAAATATTTATTCACAGGACTAGGGGGTCTTTATTAAACTGTAACGATGTACTGAAACATTAACAGCAGCACTAAAATCTTCTTAGATTCTAAAAGTCTCCCTACAATGTTAAATTCGACTATTATTCCCCTGGAAAGTTCAGGTGGATAAACATTCCAACATATGGCACAAGCTGGATAAAGCTCAGAAGGAGCTAGCTCTGCAGGGCAATGTTCAAGGAGCAAAACTCAAGGGGGAATGAAATCTTCTTCCATACTGACAGCTGGGGCACTGTACCTGTGCAGTTACTGTCATCGCCTAGACACCTTTAATCACCAAACATCTGTTTCTCATTTTAATTCTTGAAAGAAGCTTTGTCTATACTTCATGTGTGAAAAAGGAAAAAAAAAAATCACAATCTATTAAGATTTGTGCACCTGCTATTTATGTGGTTGTGGCTCCTATGAAAACACAAAGAAAAACCTTTCATTGCTAATACGAATCCTTTGCAATATTTTGATCCACTGTATAATATATAAGTTCAATTACTTTTTGTGTCTTTATTGCATATATATAAATCAATGTTGACTGTAAAGGGGACTCTATTCATGGAGATGCAACACGCTTTATTCCTATTTTACAGTATATTGTTTAGCAACATTCAAAATGATCCTATCTTAAAGCACACCAAGTCCGCAATCTGTCAAAATGTAGTTCAGAAAGAGTGGAACAAAGGCAGCACAGTGGCTCAGTGATTAGCATTGCTGCCTCACAGCACCAGGGTCCCAGGTTCAATTCCAGCCTCAGCCAACTGTCTGTGTGGAGTTTGCACATTCTCCCCATGTCTGCGTGGGTTTCTTCCGGTTTCCTCCCACAGTCCAAAGATGAAAATTGCCCATAGTGTTAGGTGCATTAGTCAGAGGGAAATGGGTCTGGGTGGGCTACTCTTCAGAGGGTTGGTGTGGACTGGTTAGGCTGAAGGGCCTGTTTCCACACAGTAGGAAATCTAAAAGACAAGGGTATTTTAAATAAAAGCTTTCATCTGCATTCCAAATATATACTGACCTCGCACTAGTGAGCCAAGCTATTCATACCAGTTGATAACAGCATGTGCAGCATTGGGAAGGCTCCAAGTGCTTAGAGTTTCACCATGTCTGAGATGCCACACAAAAGGTAATGTTTCAACATATGCTATCATACTTAATCAGTACGTTTTCATTTTGAAAAGGGAACTCCATTACAAAACAAAATGATAAATAGTAGAGAGAGGTAGGGTGCTTCTGAATTGCACTGGATCACATTCTGCTTGAATGGTGCTAATTTTTGCCTTCTATGTTGCGCACAAAGCTTAACTGAAAATTGATGCCCAGTCCATGTTAACGCTTAGAATTCTTTCAGGAGACCACCTAGATTTATTATTAAAATAGTTATTTCTATTACAAAAGGAATAGCTACGTTTAACATAGACTGGGAAAACTAATGCTCCAATTTCCATAAACAGCCTTTTCTTGATCAAGGAATTTTCTGAGCATCACACCGTGATAAGGGAAAAGTCTGATATTTCCATCATTCACAATGTTCCCACTTGAAACAATCCATTGATCGCTTAGTTTTATGTTTTCCCAGTTGTTCTGCATCAAATCATTGAAAACAATTTCACATGGTACAGTGGCTCAATGGTTAGCACTGCTGCCTCACAACGCCAGGGACCCAGGTTTGATTCAAGCCTTGGGTGACTGTCTGTTTGGACATTCTCCCCATGTCTGTGTGGGTTTCCTCCGGGTGCTCTACTTTCCTCCCACAGATCAAAGATGTACAAGTGGATTGGCTGTGGGAGGTGCAGGGTTACAGGGATGGGGAGAGATGCTCTTCAGAGGGTTCGTGTGGATCTAAGGGGCTGAATGGCCTGCTTCCACAGTGTAGGGATTCCATGAATTTTTTTTGCAACATGACATTGGTAATTCTATGATGAAAAAGCAAAAATCCCTTTCAGCCCTATGGCTTCTGTGATTAAAATTAATCTTGCTCAATTATACAGAACCTGAAAATCTTACGTGACTACACAGACATACCTACCATCACTTTAAATGACCTCATTCACAGGAAAACACAAACACTGAGACATAGGAACCATCAGTAGATTTAATTGTAACTGGTAAGATTTTCACTCTGCATAACTCAAGTCATAACATGGAATTCTTAAAATATCAAGTGTCTGCTACTTTGCTTACCAACAGTAAAACCACACATACAATCAGTGCAATTTATGCTCCTCAAAATGGAAACTCTGTATCTTCTTGATAATGTATTTCCCAATGACAATTTATTGGTTTATTGATGAATGACAGCCTCATATGTCAAATATAAGACTGAATCGTACCAGTCTAGGGAATGAGAAAGGTGAGTGATGTTAAGACAACCTTTAACAGATGATGGCTTAGAATGTTTACAGCAGTCATTTGATTTGTGACATTATTGCACTCAATTCTAACTTCATCCCCTGATTTTGTTCATGCGTGCTTTCACTGATAAATGTTACGAGTGGGGAATGAGAACCTTCTATTTTGGCAGTCAGTGCCACTATCAAGTGCTCCTAGCTCAGATGCAGGTAGTAAGTTCAAAGCTCACTCTTTCTTCCAGTATTCTGGCACAGCTCCAGCTTAGAAGCACACTCTCTGCTACACAAGTACTTAGATTTCCCTAAAACTTATAAAAGTCTCTCAGAATAATTTACCTAATTTTGCTTGTTTTAGTTTGAAAGCGAGTGAATCACAATAACGGTGGGATGGTCTCACCCACTCCAACCTCTCACCTTCACAAACTGTAGTCCTTCACTCCTTCCGCTCCAACCCTAACCTCACCATCAAACCAGCAGACAAGGTGGGTGCAGTGGTAGTTTGGCGCACCGACCACAACACCGCTGAAGCCAGGTGCCAACTCATGGACACCTCCTCCTACTGACCCCTCAACCACGACCTCAACTCCCATCACCAGACCAGCATCTCCCAGACCATCCACAATCTCATCATCTCAGGGGATCTCATAGCCTCCAACCTCATAACGTGGGAACCGCGCTCCGCCCAGTTCTACTTCCTACCCAAAATTCACAAACCTGACTGCCCCAGTCGACCCATCATCTCAGCCTCCTCCTGCCCCACTGAACTTATCTCCTCATATCCTTGCTCCATATCCCTCTTAGCCCAGGAACTCCCACAAACATTCTGGACACCACCCATGCCCTCCACCTCGTCCATGATTCTTGGTTTCCCGGGCCCCAATGCCACATTCTCCCCATGGCTATCCAGTCCCTGTACACGTCCATCGCCATGATGAAGGCCTCCAAGCACTCCATTTCTTCCTCTCCTGTGAACCAAACCAGTGCCCCTCCACCAACACATGCATTAAATTGGCTGAATTGGTCCTCATCATCAACAACTTCTCCTTCGAATTCTTCCACTTCCTTCAGACCAAAAGGATAGCCATGGGCACCCACATGGGCTCCAGTTATGCACGCCTCTTCATCAGATACGTGGAACAGACTATCTTCCGCAGCTACACTGGCACCATTACCCATCTTTTTCTTTGCCACATTGAGGACTGTATCAGCACCACCTCGTGCTTCCATGAGGAAGTTGAACAGTTCATCAACTTCATAAAAATCTTCCACCTCGATCTCAAATTCATCTGGACCATCTCAGACACCTCCATCCCCTTCCTGGACCTCTCCGTCTCCATCTTCAGCAACCAACCAACATGGACATCTACTACAAACCCACCGACTCCCACAGCTACCTGGATTATACCTCCTCCCATTCCCCCTGCTGTAAAATCCCTTACTCCCAATTCCTCTGTCTCCACTGCATCTGCTCCCAGAAGGAGCAATTCCAATCCAGGACATCCCAGATCACCTCCTACTTCAAGGAGCACAATTTCCCTTCCCAAGTGATCAACAATGCCCTCCAGCGCATCTCCTCCACTTCTTGCACCTCTGACATTGAACCCCACTCCTCCAACCGCAACAAAGATAGAACCTCCCTGGTCCTCACCTTCCACCCCACTAATCTCCAGATACAGTGCATTATCGTCTGCCATTTCCACCACTTCCGATTAGACTCCACCATCAGAGATATATTTCCCTACCCACCCCTATCAGCATTCCGCAGAGACTATTCCCTCCGTCAAACCCTCATTAGATCCATCTTCCCCCACCAAACAACCCCACTGCCCTGTAGCCGATTACTTTAACTCCCCCTTCTACTCTACCAAAGGCATGCAAGTCCTGGCCTCTTCCACTGCCAAATTCAAACCATCCAATGCCTGGAGGAAGAATGCCTCATCTTCTGCCTTGGAACCTTCCAACCACACAACATCAATATTGATTTCAACAGTTTCCTCAACACCCCTCCCCCACTTCATCCCAGACCCAACCCTCCCTCTTGACACTGCCCTCTTGACCTGTCCCACCTGTCCATCTTCCTTCCCACCTATCCACTCCACCCTCCCCTCCGACTTATCACCATCATCCCCCACCTGCACCTACCTATCGCTTTCCCAGCTACCTTCACCCAGCCCCACTCCCACCCTCCTATTTATCTCTCAGCCCCCTTCCTGATAAAGGGATTATGCCCGAAACGTCGACTCTCCTGCTCCTTGGATGCTGCCTGACCTGCTGCACTTTTCCAGCACCATACTTTTCGACTCTGACTCTCCACTATGTGCAGTCCTCACTTTCTCCCCATTCACTAGAATAACCTTGCTGCAGAATATCTGGCATGAATTAGGCAATGAGGCACTATGGGTGATTGCTCAATTTGTTAACAAGTTGGCGAGAGTTTTGAAAACTTTGTTCCTGTTCAGTACTCACAGAGGTGAAGCTAATCTAATAGCAGTACCGCTAGAGGCCACACAGACGGAAGATACACATTTGATCAATAAATTATGCAATAAAAGTGCAGTACAAAGTAGGTACAAATAGTCTGTTTGTTAATTTATTTGGAATCTACACAGTACAGTGACAGTCAATCATTAGTGGCTGGATTAGTTTATCAGGGTAATAGTTTGTTTTGCCATATGCAATGGAGCAGAACTAAATGTAATGTTTTTTAAAAAATCACAACATTTATAATGACACCTATTCCATGAAAATTTCTCCCACATATTGTGTACCTCCAAAACCTGGTTACAAGTCACACTGCTTAAAATGTAAAACAGGAGATCATAGTCAATTACATTTAAGAATTCAGGAAATGCTTCAAGGAATACATTTTGTAACACTGCAGTAATGATGTTAATGATCTTTCAATATATTAATACATCAAATTTTTGTTTGATAATTAGCAGTAGTACCATTCAATATTGTTCTGGTATACTCAATGTCATACACAAAATATTAGCAAATTAGTAATATTTAAAAAACAACTGCTAAGTGCCTACTTGTTGTTTTATGTCCCTTTGTATTTGGGGATGCATTTAATTAATAGAACAATTTGTTGTTAGTCTTCCACCTACTTTCACTGTCACACAGTAGAGCAGTTACAGCCATAGGGAATAATAAAGTCAGAGAATTAGTTTGTGATCATTTAAAAAGCAATTGCTGAGACACATCACATAGATCATCTCCCCTACAGTTTCTTAATCTTCTTGAATTTCCTCCCATGCTCTGCCCCCAGTCAGTCAAGCAGGAAATGTTACGTAACTCAAAGCAAAGAAAGGAAATTAAAAATAATTTTTACACATAAAAATCTATTCATGTCAACTGTTAAATATATTTCAGACATTAACACTTTCCCAAATTGCACTACGTGTTTAACATTAATGTCCTTTGATGGCATGCCAACACTCAACATGTGGCAAATTGACCCAACAATTTGGCAATTAGCTGTACTGAAAGGCAGCTTCCAATGATAGGCAGCGGGTGCTAGTGCCATCAACTCTTTTGTAATATAGAAATGTCACTGGTGAACAGAAATCTGCACATGCATTTATGTTTGCCAAGTGAAGCTCTGTTTTCTCCAATTCGAAATATTGTGTGACAAAACTCTATGACTAGACTAAGCATTCACACTCTGAGTCATCTGGCATTAAATACAATGCTCCAAGGAGATGGTGTTTAAAATCAAACCCATGACCTTCATTTGCTAGTCATCCATGTCTTTTTGCTTGTATTGATGCACATCAAAAGCTCTTGCCATTACGAAGTAATTGGCAAATTCTAAGAGTCACTATAATGCAGATTTGGGATGCCATTAACTCTGTAAAGATTACCAAATGAAGGCTTTTGTGGATCACTGTCTGGATGTAAGCTATTAATAGCACAAAATCATGAAAAATAACCTTTGGACATACTCTTGAGAGATGACCGCTTACTTCAGCACAACTGGGATATTAAGTATCGAACATCTTTAAGAACAACAGGCTGAGAAGAGTTATAGTGCCAGACAGAATGAAGCCATTGCAATAACATCAGTCAATACAGTCTTTAACCCAATGTACTTCACAGTTTTAACATGTCAGCAGTGATTAGTGAGATTAACCAAAGGAAACCTGCAATCCACCCAGATGTCTTCAGAAATTAATTTGAAGAAACAAAAAGACTTGTGGTGTATTTTTCCCCCTTTGGAGGTACAATGAGAAATAATGGAGTGAGTTAGCCCTGGACAGAAACTCACCCTGTCCTCATCACCTCAACAACTAAGTCTGGGCAAAACGATCTGTGGGTGACTTTCTCAAATTACTGACAATTAGGGCCCTAAGTGGTCAGTTAGTTTCCACGTAAGGATGCCAGCTCACCAGGTGGATGGCCACCTGCCTCTTGACAGACAGAAAAGATGATTAGGCTGGTAAATCATTGTCAACCACTTGCTGAGTATGGGATGGACTCCAATATCTCCAAACTGGGGCAACTAGAGGTGCAGGGGAGGATTGTGAGCTCTGAAAGTCAAATCATGCCCTTTCCTTCTGACTTCCCTTCCCCTGCATCCCCCAACCCACTGGGATACAATCCGGATAAACCTGAGGTGATGCACTTGGGTAGGACAAATAAGGCACGGAATACATGATGAAAGGTATGAGCCTGGGAAGCAGCAAGGATCAGAGGGACCTTGGTGTGCATGTACACCAGTCCCTTAAAGTAGCAAGACAGGTGAATAAAGTGGTTAAGAAGGCATGAGTTATGCTTGCCTCTATGAGCTGAGGCATAGGGTTTAAGAGCAGGGAATTTACAGTGGAACTTATAAAATGTTAGTTCGGCTGCAGCTAGAGCATTGTTTGCATTTTGGGAATCCACATTACAGGAGGGATATGGTAGCAATAGAGAGAGTGCAGAGAAGATTTACCAGGGATATTGTCTGGGCTGGAAAGTTTCAGTTCTGAAGAAAGATTGGCAGATTGGCATTGTTTTCCTTAGAGCAGAGGAGATTGAAAAATGAGATGATTAAGATGTATAAAATCATTAGCAACATTGATAGCGCAGACAGGAAGAAATCTTTCCCGCTCATACAGGGATCAATGACCAAGGGCATAGACTTAAGGGAAGAGGTAAAAGATTTAAAAGAGATGAAAGGAAAAATGTTTTCACTCAGAGACAGTTTGGAATCTGGAACTCACTGCCTGTTAGGGCGGTAGAAGCTGAAACCCTCATAATATTTAAGGATCATTTAGATGCGCACTTGCGATGCCAAGGCATACAAGGCGATATACCAGGTGCTGGGAAATGGGACGAGAATCTTTAGGTGGCTTGTTTCTGACTGTTTGGGAATGCAATGAGCCAAAGGGCATTTTTCTGTGCTGTAGATCTCTGTGACTACGACAAGAAGAAAAAGAAAATCTGATCTCCCCGCCACTGGATCCGTCCAGGTGTAGGCCTGACTGGCAGACCTTAAGACCCAGGAGCTGCCAGTGGACTTAAAAACCCTCCCTTTTTATAAATGTTATTGTAAAATTCCACTCCTTGTGAATTTCTCCCTGAATCTGAAATCATGATTGCCCCACAAAGATATCTTCTGAATCTAATGTGAGTGTTTCGATCCAACATTTGGTAAATGCTTCTTTCATTGCAGTTAATGCATGCGAATGAGACGGAGAGATGTATCACTGTGTTGAAAATGATACATGTGTTCTGTTACGTAAAAAAAATTATTAAACATATCTTTTTTTGAAGGCTATTGTTCTTTTAAAGGAAACATCTTTTCTGATAGTGATTTTAAAAAAAATGCATTCATTATCAACCAACTTTGTTTCAAGAACATTATGATGACATTAAATGCTAATATTTATTCCTGTTTGCAACCACCAGAATGAAGTGTAGTCCATCCAGCTGGGTTGAGTTGGATTAAATTAGAACACTGCCTGAAGGAATGTACACACCGAATCACTTCATGCAGGGACAGAGCAGAACTTTGAAATGTTTCATGCCATATGAAAATAACACTCAAAGATTCTATCAATGTCATTAATCCAATCGCCTGGATCTCACCCTGATGACAAGCAAAATAATTAACAACTTTCAACGCTCAATGCTTTCAGCTGCAATCCCAGGGCGCCTACATAAACATGAACATTACAGGGAATCAAAAAATCATCAATTCTTCCCAAAGAAAAATGTGATTATAGTTTTTTTTTACACAATTAATTGCTTAATGCATTTTTCCCAATACAACAGTTACATAAATTTTAATTTATTTCATTGCATTTACATCATCCTCCTGCCTCTTTGCTTCCTACTACTTAAAATTTCTGCCTTTCCCCACTCACTCACCCGGTACAATGATTCGGATTGCTTTCCACCTTTCCTCTTGCCCTGCTTGATCCAAACCAAGAGAGAATGGTCCGGGCAGCGATGGCAAAGGAAGCAGGTCAACTTTACTGGAAAGCAGTGCTTTGTCAAGGACGGGTTTGAGATAAATAACGTTTGAAATATTTCAAAGTTGCTTTGCAGCGCAGAGGAAGCAAGTCCAGGCAAGATTAAAACAGAAAATGCTGGACATACCCAATATCAGGCAGCATTTGTGGAAAGAGAGAAATGTAACATTTCAGGTCAATATCTTTAAAGATGCAACAGGTTTCAAGCAAGAACTGATGTAGAAAAAGAAGCAAGAGAATGAAGAAGAAAGGAAAGATCAGTGATAAAGTGCAAGGGGAGAAAAATGAAATGACAAAGAGGTGATAGTGCATGTTTAAAGGAGATGGTAACAGAATAAATAAAGGAACAAAAATAGGATCTTGACAAAGTGTAAGTGGGTCAAGGAAAGTTGAAGCAGGAGTTATGAGTTCAACAATTTCATTATCAAGGTGGAGTTCAGACGTCTGTAAAGTACCAAATCGAAAGGTGGATTGCTGTTTCCGACTTCTATTGGAACAGTGCAGGAGGTCAACACCAGAGAGTACAAGGTGAGAGCGTAACAGAGAGTGAAGGGGGCAGAAGCTCATGGTAGGGATCGGACTGAATGGAGGTATTCCACCATGGTCACCTATCAGTGTTTGATCTCGGGAATGCAGAAAAGACTGCATCATGAGAAGCAAATACAGTGTAACAAATTGGAAGTGCAAGTACGTTACTGTTTCACCCGGAAGAGCTTGGACAGTTTGAAGACAGGAGAAAAAATGATATTTGCATGGGAATGCTAAGAATGATTGAGGAGTCGATTAGGATGTAGAGGATCAAGAAGTCTGATTACTGAATGGGAGAGAAAGACACATTCAGTGCTGACATTATGCTGGGGCATTCAAAATTGGGGAAAATGATCCATTGAATATGGAGGGTCATGGGATGGTAAAACAAGGGCAATCCCATTAGGGTTCTAGAAGGGAGGAGAAAGGGGCAAAAGCAAAAATGTGGGAAATGGACAAGATATGGTCAGGAACCTTTTAAAGCATGGTGAATTGAAATTTTAAATTGAGGTTACAGGCAGCATTATCAGAGCAAATACGACAGACAACCTAGGAAAATGGAATAGTCTTCCTGCAGATGTTAGTCTGCTAGAATCAAGAGCTATAAAGAGAACATTGATTGATAATCTACTTCAGAAATAGAACACAGAACTTTAGAAAGTGAAGGGAAGGGCCAGATGGACCATTGGAAGTTAAAGGAAGTGCAGAAATCGGAAGTAAAGTCAATTAAACTTTCTGTTTCAGTTTAAGAGTAGAAAATAGCACTGCTAAGTCAAAGTACAGAAAAAGAAGTGAAGGAATAGGACTGGAATAAGGGACTTGCCACACACACACCACAAAGGTGAGATGGTGATATAGTGAGAGTGTTTCTGGACTCTTAATCCAGGCAGTCAGACTAATTCTCTAGAGGCATGTAATCAAATGGCTTCCATGCCCCTGGCATAATGTAAGTTCAATAAATAAAATTTGGAATTGAAAGTTAGTTTTGTGACGATCATTTTTGAAACTATCACTAATTGTCATAAAAACCTATCTTATTCACTAATATCCTTCAGGGAAGGAAATGTGTGCTGTCCATTCCTGGTCTGGCCTAAATGAGGCTCCAGACCCACTACAGTGTGACTAACTAATAATTACCCTCCAAAATGAAAACCATTCAATCCAAGGGGTGGACATCCATGTCAGAATTAAAGCCAAGACCCATAGGGGTTCCTCCAGTGCCATCTATTACTTGGGGAAAGTGAGTTGTGGCAAAGAGCAAGTTAATCATTGCAAGAACAAGTTGAGCCTGTTGGGCTTGGGTGGGAGTGGATGGAGACTGGTTGGGTTTCATTTAAGGTGAAGGAGGAAGTATAGAGAGACTGAATACTGATGGTGAAGAGAATACAATCAGGGCGAGTAATTGTTAAAGTGGAGGAGAGTATTGAAAAGATCACAAATGTCGATGAGAAAAGATAAGAAATGGCAACCTTGCCACATCCATTCTGTTCACCAGGGACCCAGCACTCCCCAATAGTTCCAGTCATATCATTTCACATGATTACTGTCTGGCAGACAAAGAGAGTTTATAAGAGAGTTTATAATTCAGAAAAAAAAATTGTGCTTAGCTTTGTGCAAGTAGTATTTTATATTCTTTGAGCTGTGCCATTGTAATGCTGCTCCCACCACAGACAATGACTACTATTGACTGTAGATCCTGGGCCAACCGTCCTTCTTTCTGCAGTTGCTGGATTGTTCCAGTGTAAATGGCAGCGAGCGATGCACCACAAGCTGGCTCAACCAAAAACCTTTCATCATCTGCAAAAAGAGCCAACTGTTTGAAATCAAGGCACAAACTCCAATTTAACCATCATATCAGGTCACTGGTCTAATGAGAGACCTAGCCTCAGAGACTAGCACAGCACTCAAAGTGGATCCACTGGCTACTGAGTAACATCCTGTAATATCTAAAATACCAACCAACTTTTTACACCAAAAATCCATCTCCTCCACTTAGTTCTGGTGAGGTACCAGTTCCTTAAGTTTTGTAACCTGGCGAATAACTTGCAGCATCAGCAAAAAAAATTACATTTCAAGTGGTGTTCTTACCCACTGACCCTATTAAATCTTTTGTTTGATAATGGACTTGGCAGAAGGGAGCATCACAACTGAAATCTAAAGAGAATACAACTGTATTTACAATAGGGGTGACCAATTTATTCAACTTCAATGTGCAAATAGAGATACTGTAAACTGACAAGATAACCAGAAGTGCACTGGTGTGCTTACTCATATTCGCAATTAATAAACATATGATGAAAAGTGATCCATCATGGTTCCAGCATGGCTTTTGCAATGCTTTGTTTCTTTTAATTAAAATCTAGATTGTAATTTTTAATTCTTCCAATTGCAGTCATTTCTCCTCTTTTTCATTTACCTTCTCTCGTTACTATCTCCATCATTTCTTTCATTCTTTTCATCCTTGTCTTTCTCATGTCCTTTATTCCCTATCCCCCTATTATATACACACCGAACCTAATTCACTCTCACTCTGAATTTACCTCCATCTCTCTCATGATCACCACTCATTTCTCTTTTGTAACTCTTTCCTGAATCTGATTACTCGCATTAATTTTTGTATTTTACCATAACCACCAAAAAAGCAATGTCTATACTGATAGGTCAGTAAATCTTGCTGTGCTCCACATTCTTAAATAACAGAACTGAAGGCTGCACTCATTATTGAGAAGGAAAGTTTAATAAACCCACAATGGATAGTATAACGAATATTATTGATTAATATTTCCCATACGCATGCAACTTTGCCAAAATCAAAAAGATAGCCAACTGGCTTTGTGCAAAATATTATTGAAAGTCTTCCTTTAAAAAGTGAAATGAACTAATATTCCCATTCAGGGGTGAAAAACAGAATAAGAGACACATTCGTAAAATATGCCATTAAAATGGACAAAAGCTTTAGAATGGTGAAATCTTAACTGGGAGCCTGCTCCTCATTTGTGATAACAGAGGGGTAGAGAAATATCCTGGTGTTTGTTGTGCAGCCAAGGTGCTGAAAGGATCTTTCCTCTTTGGGGAAAACCAGAACTAGAGGACATAGTTTTAAAATAAGGGGGTCTCCTGTCCATGTCAGAAATGAGGAGAAACATTTCTCAGTCAAAGGATCTTGGGTCTTTAGAACTCTCACCTTCAGAGGCCGTGCCTGCAAATATTTTTAAGACAGAGATAGATAGGTTCCAGACTATCAAGTGAGTCAAAAGGTATCGGACATTGGCAGGAATGTGGAGTCAAGGCCACAATCTTAGAGTTCATTAAAATTTCATTCTCAAAATTGAGTGCACCCTTTAATTCTGTTGTCTGAAATGGCCTACGGGCATCGACTATTAATCCAGAAACTCAGCTAATGTTCGGGGCCACTGGTTCAAGTCCCGCATAACAAATAGTGGAATTGGAATTCAATAAAGAATCTGGAATTAAGAGTCTAAGATGACCATGAAGCCATTTCTGATTGCTTAGAAAGCTAATCCACAAATGTCCTTCCGGGAGTGAAATCTGTCATCCTCATGTGGTCTGGCCTACATTTGACTCCAGACCCACAGTAATGTAGTTGGCTCTTAACTGCCCTCTGGGCAACTAGGGATGGACAATAAATACTGGCCTAGCCAAAGATGCCCACATTTTGTGAGTGAATAAATTAAAAAAAAGATCAGCCATGAATCATTGAATGATGAAGCAGGTCAGAGGGGCTGAATGGCCTACTGCAGCTAATTCACTTGATTGAGTAAATAAATAATTACTGTATGACAACTTATTCAAAAGTTTGAGATTAACAAGGTTTGGATTAGCAAAAGGAACATTTCTTTTTCCTCACTGTGCTTTTTATTATTCTGCATTTCACACTCCAGGAATGAATGCACTAGCCAGATGGAAGTAGATACCTTGTGAGACTTTAGGGTGCTGTTATTGGACAATAAACAATAACATTATACACTGTGAAATAATATAACAATTTAACTCGGTATAAAACCTGGCAAAAGCATTAATTCAGATGAGTTGCCAAATATTCTTCCTGTTTAACATTTCCAAATGAAAAGCAAAAACCCAGTCATTTTAATCAAGCTAATATTCATAATTACAGAATTTTCTATACATAAAATTGCATCAAATTGCCACATCTGTATAAAGAGCAACTCTTGTTACTGTAATGAGAAACTCTCACAACCAACTCACTGTGCTCTTGTGGAAGGGTAATGGATTTAATTTTGTGTCTGATGCTTTCATTTAATCAGAATGTACTGAAACTGCCTTTTGTTCCAAATGGGATGTATAAGAAAACAATTCAAAGCTAATTCATTATTCATCTTACAGCTGAGCAGAATTCTGAACTTACAAGTTAAAACAAACCATCATATTAAACAGAAATGTCAGATCCTCAATAATTTGTGTACATGAAAATAAGAAGTCTCACCTAGAAATCTCTCCACCGCTTGCACAGCTTCCTGGTCACTGATTACCTCAGAGAAAATATTATGTTCCTGTGCATTCTGAAGTGCCTTCTCACACACAGTTTTAGCTCCTAGGGTTATAGCTACACTATTATACAAAGAATAGTAGGTTAGAAAAACAGTTCATCACACACACAGACACTGTTGTACACAGAGATACTACACAGATACTGTGCCAAAGCAGTAGATATTAAAAGATGAAACAGAAGTTCATCAAAGAAGAATCATTAAGGTATCACATTATTAATGGTAGTAAATTGAAAGGTTTGTGGGGAAAGTCCAAGTGGGGAAAGTCCTGAACAACTGATGGCACAATTATCATTGTAGAGCAAAATAAATCAGTTATGCAAGTTATGTACAAACATCAAACACAAGTCCTCATAAGTAAAGAGCCCAACTTCACTGAAGAATTACAAACTATTTCATTCTTTTAAGAATTTTGAATTAAAAACATCTGAACAAATCAATATAACAACCACATTCAGCTACAGTCAAAGGAAAATTGAGTGCTGGAAAGCTAAAATAAAAATGAAAAATGATGGAAATACACAGCAGGCATTGAAAATAAATTTCAGTTTTTTCTGCCACTCTGTTTCAAGGTTTTTCTATTCTTTTTCTTCCATTGCCTGATCTCGGTTTGAGTAAGCAAATTAAACTTGTCACAAATTAAATGTGTTTACTCTCTAGCTAACTGAGGTACTATTGACGTTAAAATACATTTACATATCCACCTGAAAATTAATCAACTCCATGTTCAGCGTTTCTTATTCTTATTATAAGTTAGCAGTTACCCAATTGGAAAATGTTAATGATACTTTTTTTTTGACTTCATGTTATAGAAATTTGAGGTCAATAAACTCATGAGAATGCAGAAGTCATAACCTGCATAGATACTGTAATCACTTCCTTGAAATAGACTCAGAAATATATCACTGGCATAAATCACTAGGAAACTGGCCAAATATGTGTATCCAGTAATGGTTAACTTGAAGTTGCTAAATCTCTCTGTATGATGTCCATTTTCTTTCTCATTTATTCTCATAAATTGGTGTGAAGTTGTTGACATAAATTACCCACTAATTAAGCTAGGTGATGCAGGGCTTCATTCCTGATGAAGGGCTTTTGCCCGAAACATCGATTTTCCTGCTCCTTCGATGCTGCTTGACTTGCTGTGCTTTTCCAGCACCACTGTAATCCTGTCTCTAAGCTCAATGATGCTCCAGCTACATCATGAAGACTGAGCTTCATTGTAAAAAATATAATCCTAATCTCGTCACTCATCACAGTGGCACAACGTCACAGTCATTTCAGTTTTCAGTCTCAGGACAGCCAAGGATATATAATAAGGTGTTAATATACCTGCTATACTTCAGCTGTCAGCACCAGATCTGAATAATTATCAATAATAAATGCAAGCTTTGACTGGGGGATCCAAAACCATGAACTTTTCTAATTGTCTACAATACCTTTTTGTTCAGACAATAAGGAGAAATGAAAATTGGATAGTTTCTATGACAGCAGTGATCTGCCATGGTGGGTTTATGCCCAGACTATAATTTGAAAATCTAATCCAAACCATCAACACATCTTTCAAAGTAAGATGTGCTCATATACTATCATTATTTAGTAGGGAGGTAATAAGTATTCAGCCACTGGGAATCATGTGCAAATTGAATTTCTTGCTTTCGCTAACAGTAACCGTACACCTTTTAAGAAGTCTCCTATTACATCTCTGCAAACCTTTTTTTAAAATAAGCAACAGAATAAACATAGGCATTTTTATCCCATATGCCGGTCTTTCATAATAATGACACACAATCCTGTCTTGTATTACACGTACTGGCTGGTGTTTCTGATGGCATATGCCCTATGGATCACTTCTTACCCAAGTCACCCAAGATCATGACAGTTAATATAACTAGAAAATACAGTAAATAATAGAAGTGATTTCAACAGTTGGTGGACCAAAGATTCTTGGGAGGTATTTATATGCAAAGTCTTTCCAACAATCTGAACAGCTTCAAAAGGTTTGGAAATAGTTTTTCTTATTTTCATAGCTATCTACATGGAATGTTTCTGTTGAATAATGTAATCACAGCTTTAAAAAAGTGAATAATGTGTAATTGGATTGTGAATAAAGAGATGAGGGGATTCCTAAGAGTGTCTACATTGACGTGAAATATCAATAAACCCACTAAGCTCTGTAAAGAAGTCCTTCCAAGGGAATAACCTGAAAGGCATAAGAAAATTTCAACAAGATGGCTTTACTACTAGTTGCTACTAGGTGATTTTCCTACTGGGTTTCTACCTCTGGTGAATCAGTTCTTAATGTAGTTTACTAAAGTGTGCATTCAGGAGCAGAAGATTCAAGTTCAATTCCCACCTGCTCCAAAGGTGTATAATAGCATCTCTAAACAGGTTGACTAGAAATGTCTAAATTGTACATGATTACAAGGACAAAATAATCAATCCCTCAATGTCAATAAGGGGCTATTTTCTAAGGGAGAACAGGTTAGCGGATCAGCACTATCATACTGTAGCACTGATGATAACCACCTGATGAAGGAGCAGCGCTCCGAAAGCTAGTGCTTCCAATTAAACCTGTTGGACTATAACCTGGTGTTGGTGTGTGATTTTTAATATTGTAGCACATTCTCTTACTACGTCCTCTTGCATAAATGTGCTCCCAGCAAATATATCTCTATTATTTCAGTAAAAATGCTACAAGTTTTATAAATCGATATTTTCACCATACCTTGTGATATCAGAGAGGGTGACCAATTTCCCAGCCTTCACTGCTGCATTCAGACTTTCTGCACCTTTAGTCTCCATGGCAATTACAGGCACATCACACCAGCCCACTTTCTTCAGCCCTTCAACCACTCCACAGAGAAGACCACCACCTCCAACCGACAAGATAATAGCCCCAGGTTTGCAATGTAGTGACTCCGAAAGCTCTTCCACAACAGTGGCATTTCCTTCCCTTCGGATATAATATAAAAAAAAATTGTACGATCATAGACATTCAACAGATTTCAAAATTCTGAATCAAACAAGTCATATTGCTGAGGGGAATCTATTATTTCCTCCTCCTTGTCCATTTAATGATTGAAATCTAAAGAAAATGCTGAAATGCCACCAATAAAATACCAAGGAGATATTTACCTTTTTTTAGAATTTATTCATTCATGTTATGTGGCCATCATTGGCTAGGCCAGAATCTATTGAACATCCCCCATTGTTCAGATGCTAGTTAACAGTCAACCATATTGCTTTGGGTTTGGAGCCATACGTAGGACAGACCAGCTATGGAGAATGGTTTCCTTCTATAAAGGGTATTACACTTTACATCATATAAAGTGGAATACAGTTTTTTTTCTGAAAATCAACAATGGTTTCATGGTCATCGTTGGACTCTAATTCCAGATTTTTATTCAATTCAAATTTCATCATCTGCCAAGGGATTCAATCTTGAGTCCCCAGAACATTACCTGGATGTCTGGTAATTATCCAGCCATAATATCACTCAACTTTTGCCTTCCCCCAATTTCAAAATTAGCTGATCATAAATCATCTGCTGGGGATGCATAACTTCTGATCTGTGCTGATGGTGCAAGAAGGTTACCAAAAACATGCTTACAATTATTTTCCACCAAGTGCAGAGAGAATTGTAATTGAGTTGTACAAAAAGTAATACCTCTTCAATATCTGGTAAAATCTATCAACTACATAATAACTGACAGTGTTGATAATGATCGGCCAGATTCTGGATGGAATTTTAAGATCACATTTAGGACCCCAGGCTGAGTCTTATGGATGGAGATTGTTTGACTGCCCCCAACCACAACCACCTCCCCACCTTCCGCCACCCCACCCCCCCCACCCCAACCCCCAGAAGAAACATCAGTCAGTTTAAGGCTATCCCACAGTGACAGCATGATGTGAATCTAATTAGCCAGCAATTCTTGCAGTCTTACCAGTGCCAGGAGAGAATACTAGGAGCTGTAACTGTCACCCATCTCCTTGGTATAACTGATATTATTCTATAAGTCCTATAGTGAGTCATGTGTGGTGTTAAGGTAAACTTTTCATTTCTCATGTATGTGTCTTGTCGCCAATTTACTTGCACCATGTGATTTCTACATGTTCCTTAGCCTTATATAAAGTACAAGTAACAACTTACAGTATGAACAGGTAAAACAGAAGAGACATCCATTGAATAAATTAAAAAACAATTTTCATATTTATGTAGCAGAAATGCATCAAATAATTGCACAAACAAAACTACCATGAGTTCTTTCATACCCGAATCAACATTAATTTCCAGTTGACTTTAATGATAAGTATAAGTCATACCTTGAATTATTTGTTTCCACAGATCATCATATAAAATGCATTCTAATATTTTTTACTTATCTATTGATAATGACAGCTTACGTAATGCGTCAAGTTCCTAAGCCGCAAGACTGAACTAAGTGCCTTGCAGTAGCACATTGCATGTTGATGTTAAATATTCCACTGTCTGGCACACAGATTGTAAGCTGTACAACAGTTTGTAAAATCAGAACAACATACCCTAGCTTGAGTATAAGTGGGTTGAGACTACCTAACTCATTTAAGGTAGAAACTTATAGTTGACTTTATTCTATCAGTCTGGCCTGGACTGATCCTACAGACCAGAGTAAAAAGGAAGGTGTCAGTGACCACTCCAGCTACCTCCTCCAGGGCATTTCTTACCTAAACAACTTTCTGGTGTCAGGCTGGCACAAAGCAGATGAGCATCGTAACTTCCTGCACATGACTTAACAATAGAGTCACTGGCATGTATTTGTAGCAAGAGCTGCTACAAACCAGAAATATCAGAATTTCTAATTTGAAAATTTGTCAATGCAATTTATAATTTCTTTATCTTTTAATTTAAAACTAGTTTAAAATACTTCATTTCTTTGAACACTTTCACTTTGTTTCTTTCATTTTGGAAGTAACACTGCAAAAGACTTTAGTTACAGTGTCTCTGCAATTACGAGTAAAGATTAAAATGGTGAAAGAGAGCTTGTGAATCATAACAGGTATCAATGCCAAATGCACAGATGTGCCACCCAGTAGGTTTCCTAAGGAAGATCAGCAATAACAAGCATTAAATCAGGTGAGCTGACTATCATGCTGAGTATAAGAATAATTAAGAAAGGAGGGGTCTCAATTAGGTTGAATTTGTCATGTTTACTTAGTAGACTACATGGCTGCAATTCAACAGCAAAACTGTAGTAGTAATTGATCAAACCCTGAATGGAGAGAGAAGTTAATGGACTGCAGTCAGTTTGTGTACTACCATCGATCACCAATGGTGTTTGCCTTTACTGGGTGAGTAAGCAAATACTGGAGACCAGGATGTTCCAAATGGATGATTGATTACATCAAACAGCAGGAGTTGGAGCAGGCTGTCTTACACAACACAAAATAATTGCGAGAAATATTAGGAGTAACCAAAATACACAAATTTCTTGCTGAAAATCACAGCTGTTATTTTGCAACCAAATACATTGAATTGGATTAGATACGTTTTTCTTTTGCTTTATGTTTTTACCCCTCAAGGAAGGAACGCAGGACTTGACTAATCTGCAGAATCCCTCGTGACCAACATGATACCATTAACCCATCTTGATTTTAACGCTGCTATTCTGAGGTGCTTGAAGAGTATTTGCACCTAACAACTCATTTATAAAGATGAGAATAGTAACCCTTTAAAATTGACTTGCTGTTCATTGCTATACCACTTAAGTAATTAGAGGTGAGGAGAAACAGTGTTGTAACCTCATGCCAATCAGATATCATGCTGGCAAAAAAATCTCCTTTAAGCTATAATAACTAGTACAGAAATATAGCTCCTCTTCCAGAACTTACACAATACACAATAGCATTGCATATCAGTAGCATACGATTGGTCTTAAATGAGAACTTTAAACACATTGATTTGTATAGATAAATTGCCCTCTTTCTTTGTGTTAATCCAAATATGACAGCAGCACTGTGGTTAAAGTACCTTTGGCTGAGTACCTTGACAATTTGATTGTTTATTGTCTGTGTTGACATGTGCATCGTATGGTTACAGACATTTGATATGAGGTGGAAATAAAATTTACATTATGGAACAATAAAAAGCAGTATAATTTCCTGTATATAATTTTCACTGTGAGCCACTCCTTGTGGCTTATTCCCAACTACATATCATTTCCTGTAACCAATTCCCTATTGTGGGTTACTCCCTTTATAAAACTCTGACAGTCTCACTTCCTGCAACTGATTGTTGACAGTAGATGCTGCTCAGGTTATGAGATTCTGATTGTCAAGACCTTGCTTAGGTCTCAGTAAAATATAGTGCACAGTTTTTGTTCACTTCAGACAAGAGTGAATATTGAGATTTTGCAGAAAACAGCTCAAGATTAATTCCCAGATTAGTATTCAGATGTGTGAAAGGAACAGGAGCCTGGATATTCTGATATAGGACAGACCTATTTGCAATTTCACTGCACATCATTCCCTTTAACAAAGAACAAAACAGTACAGCACAGGAATAGGCTCTTCAGTCCATCAACCTGTACTGACACATGACATCATTCAAAATTAAAAATCTTTTGCCTCTATGTTGTCTTTACTCCACTCTTATTGTATATTCATGTACCTGTCAAGATGCCTCTTAAATATTGCTATTGTATCTGTTACAACCACCTCTTCTGGCAGCACATTCCAGGCACTTACCACTCTCACACAGCTCCTTTCAACTTTCCCCCTTTTACCTCAAACCTATGCCCCCTATTAAATGAGATTTCTAACCTGGGAAAAAGGCTCCAATCATCCATTCTATCCATGCCTCTCATAATTTTGTAAACATCTATCAGGTCACCCCTCAAGAGAAAACAAACTGAGTTTGTCCAATCTCTGCTCATAGTTAATATCCTTCAAACCAGGCAACATGTTGATAAGCTGTTTCTGTACCCTTTTCAGAGCCTCCACATTCTTCTGGAAGAGTGGCAACCAGGACTGTACACAATATTCCATACATGGCCTATGTAAAGTTTGGGACAGCTTAAAGATGACTTTCCATTTTTATATTCTATGCCCCGATTGATGAAAGAAAGCATGCCAAATGCCTTCTTGACCACCTTATCCACTTGTGTTGCCACTTTGAGGGAATTGTGAACCTGTTTGCCTCCATCCCTTTGTATGTTAATGCTTCTAGGAGTTCTGCCATTTACTGTAGACTTCCCTCCTGCATTAGGAGAAAGTGAGGACTGCAGATGCTGGAGATCAGAGTCAAACAGTGTGGCTCTGGAAAAGCACAGCAGGTCAGACAGCATCCGAGGAGCAGGAGAGTCGACATTTTGGGCATTAGACCTTCCAAAATGCATCACCTTGCTTTTGTCCAGATTAAATTCCATCAGCTATTTCTCCATTCAAGTCTCCAGCTTTTCTGTATCCTCCGGCAATCCTCCTCACTCTCTGCAGCTCCACAAACATACTAATCAGTCCACCTATATTCTCCTCCAAATCATTTATATACCTTTCAAATAATAAGGGTCCCAGCACTGATCCCTGTGGAACACCACTGGTCACAGATCTTCATTCATAAAAACACCCTTCTACCTCTACTCCCAGTCTCCATGACCAAGTCAGTTCTGTATTCATCTTACCAGCTTTCTGCTGATCCCATGTGACTTCACTTTCTATACCAGCCTGCCATAAGGATCTTCGTCAATGGCCTTGCTAAAGTCTATATGGACAACAATAAGCCCATGTCAATCATCTTTGTCACTTCTCAAAACACTCTATCAGGTTTGTGAGATAAAATCCCTCCCACAAAAAAGCATGCTACCTATCCTGAATAAGTCTATATTTTACCAAGTGTGAATAAATCCTGCCCCCAAGAACTTTCTCCAATAACTTCCCTACCACTGATGTAACACTCACTGGCCTGTAATTTCCCTGATTATCCCTGTTGCTTTTCTTCAACAAAGGAACAACATTGGCTATTTTCCAGTCCTCTGGGACTTCTCCCTGTGATTAAAGAATATACAATTTCCTCCTATACCTCCCTCAGTATCCTGGGGACTTATATATCTTATTACTTTTCAAAACACCCAACAACACCTTTTTAATATAGACATGCCCTAGAATATCAATATACCCCTCTCTACACTCACCATCCACAATGTCCTTCGCCTTTCTCAATACCAGTGAAAAGTATTCATTAAGAACCCCACCCACTTCCTCCAGCACCATGCATAAATTCCCTCCTTTGTCCTTGAGTAGACCTAACATTCCACTAGCAACTTTTACAGGTACTAAACGTTTTGGAATTTTCCTTAATCCTGTTTGCCAAGGACATTTCATGGTTCCTTTTAGCCCTCCTAACTTCTTTTTAAATTATTTTCTGTTTTCTTTATATTCTTTGAGGGTTCTGTCTGTTTTCAGCTTCCTAAACCTTACGTATGTCTCCTTCTTCTTTTCAACTTAAGTTCTCACTTTCTCTGGTCATCCAAGGTTCCTGAATCTTGTGATCTTTATCCTTGATTTTCCCAGGAACATGCTGGTCCTGAACACTCACCAACTGATCTTTGAAAGATTCCCACATGATAGATGTGGATTTACCCTCAAACAGCCATCCCCAATCTACATTCCCTCGTTCCTGCCTAATGTTGTTATGGTTAGCCTTCCCCCCAGTCTAGTACTTTCACCCACGGTCATCTCTTATCCTTATCCGTCAGTAATTTAAAACTCACCGTTCCTGAAATGCTCCACCACTGAAACTTTGATCACTTAACTGAGCTCAGACCTCAATACCAGGTCTAGTATGGCCCTTCCCTAGTTGTTCTAATTAAATAGCTACTGACTGTGTATCATTTCCTGTAAATATTACATGACTCGTTGTAACTGATTCTTGACCATGGTTTACATTACTTATTGCAGTTTGTGGCACTCTCTAACCAACTCTGGACCGTGTGTCTCTCACTACATATGACTCCTTGCAACGTGACACTGCATCTGATTATGTACAGCACTTGCCTCCAAAATCAGAGCCTTTTCAAAATACTCAATTACAGTTTGAGCTATAGGAAGAGGCTGAATAGGCTGGGGCTATTTTCCCTGGAGTGTCAGACACTGAGAGGTGACGTTATAGAGGTTTATAAAATCACGAGGGGCAAGGATAGGGTAAATAGACAACATCTTTTTCCTGGGGTGGGGAAGTCCAAACCTCGAGGGCATAGGTTTAAGGTGAGAGGGGAAAGATTTACAAGGGACCGAAGGGGCAACTTCTTCACGCAGAGGGTGGTGCATGTTTGAAATGAGCTGCCAGAGGAAGTGGTGAAGGCTGGTACATTTGGACCATTCAAAAGACATCTGGATGAGTAGGAAGGATTTAGAGGGATATGGGCCAAATGCTGGCAAATGGGACTAGATTAATTTAGGATATCTGGTCGGCATGGACGAGTTGGACCAAAGGGTTTGTTTCCGTGCTGTACATCTCTACGACTCTATGACAAAACTGATAAAAAAATCATATTTGTATCTTTCTTTCACTACACGATTAGAAAAATGCTGTCAAAATAAATATTATCTTCAACTTCAATATTCTTCAAAGCCTTTTGAATTGAATCTTAGTCAATCATTTAAGAGGGCAAGGCAAAAAAATTAAACAAACAATAATTTTGATTGGTTGTTCCATCACCTTTCTTATTATTTAAGTGAATTAAATTTTCTGACTTTTTTGATGAATCCTTACCAAACCAGTGGATGGTTGAAAGGTGAAACGTACACCCAGCCGTCATTTTCAGATAGTTTTAATGCTTTCTTGTTAGCATCATCCCAAACCTAGCAAAGCATTTTAAGAAGACAGATTAGTACTGAGTATTATTTATCAAGGAATTCTCCATTATTATATCCTTTAGACAAAGCAGTAACAATGTTTGCACCTTGCTTGGACTGGTCCAAACATCCCTTCAGCATGACAGATTGAATAGCCATGATCCCACAGTTCCATAGGAACTGGTTCTAAGGAAGTCTTCAGCAATCTCAAAACAGAAGCAAACACTTGCATGTCACGCTAAAACATTCAAACTGATGATCTTGAGGGAGATTTTTTTTCCTTTTATCAAGCACTCTTCAAAAACATATTAATTGGAGTCTTAAAGAAAACTGAAAGGAAAACAAGTAGAATGGCCAGTTGACTCAGTGACTCTTCTGGTTGTGGCATTATACCATAAAAATTAACAATGTTCAATTCCTTGACCAAAGTGCCACAACAGGCTTCAGTGTCCTCAGTCTGTGGAGGGAGAATTAAGAAACTCAGCTACAGCTCTCGGTCAGAACATTCAATGCATTTGGCTGAAGTGATTCAAGATCTTTGGATAGTTTTAGAGTATTATTTTCTAAAGACACTTTATATATATATTATATATATTCAAAATATGTTTTTAGTAAAGATCAGGATCAGGTCAGATGCCATGCTGTCAAATTGAACAACCTGCCCGCACACAACATGCTAAAGAATAGAGCACAAATTAACAGAACAGCAATGGGTGTCATGTCTAAGATTACAATTAAATCCCAGGGTTATGAAGCTTTACACAGCTCATGACATCCGCACTGTTCCTGTTATATCAATGAAATTTATTTGTGATTCAGCTGCCCTTTTGTAGCTCATTGTGGAGCCTTTTGTCCTGAATTAATTATTGCTTTACAACATTCTTGTCATCACAATTTCACTGTGCCTTAGTAAGAAAGCTGCTTTCTTACAGAAAGAGCTTGCAGTCCTACAATGCCTTTCACAACTTGGCAATTAATGATTTAAATTATTTGACCCTGCAAAATCAATTCACTTTTGGCCAGCTTTGCATTACCAGCTACCCATTCCTGGCACAGATTTTACTACAATCAAAATATTAGAGCTATAACCCATTTTTAATATTGAAGTACAAACAAAGGTTATCTTGAGCATAAAATGTGATTTATTCCATGAGTGTCACTTGGTCCTTGGATTACAATACGTGTATTTGGGGTGCATCCCTTGAAATACTGATGCAGCTTCTAATGGCAAGAACCTTTGTATACTGTATTTTAACATGGGGAGGTAGTGCAGCATTAAGTGTAAATGCCCTCAGAGAAACTGTGAAGAGTTGGAAAACATACAAACATTTTCACTTTGCATTGAGATTAACTTCACATATCATCATTGTGTTTTTTTTAAAGCTCTTTCTGATTTAAAAAGCAACATTTTATTATGGGCAACAACATAAAGCCAGGCAAGAAGTAACATTGGTCAGCAGCTGAAAGTGCATTTTTAATTTTCTTACCCATTGTTGTCATATGCTAGAAAGGTCAAAGATCACTCTGAAAAGCCTCACAGTTTGAATACTCAAAGTCATATGAATTACTTCGAATGTCTATCATTCCATCATCAAAGACACCAAACAGCAGCATGTTAAGAAAGTCAGGTCTTTCCACTGGGTTAAGAATACATCCATGCAAACCAATGACAGGAGTTGAAAGGCATAGGGAAGGTTGTCAGAACCAATTGCTTTCACTGACTATTGATTTACACTTGTGTGAGAAGACAAAAAGAAGGGAAAACAAATATAAGATGGTCATTAATAAATTCAATTGGGAATTCAGGAGAAACTTATTTATCTATGGAATGGACATTTCGGGCATAAGCCCTTCGTCATTCCTGAAGAAGGGCTTATGTCCGAAATGTCGATTCTCCTGTTCCTTGGATGCTGCCTGACCTGCTGCGCTTTTCCAGCAACACATTTTCAGCTCTGATCTCCAGCATCTGCAGTCCTCACTTTCTCCTATCTATGGAATGGTCAAAATGCAGAACTCACAGTCATAAGCTTGATGGAAATATTAATTTGCATTTACATGGATGCTACATAAACACAGGAGGAAGTAAGAAATAGGAGAAAATGTTGATGGAGTTAGATGCAATAGGATGGAAGAAGGTTTGTGTGGAATGTAACACCAGCATGGATCAGTTGGGCCAAAGGGTCTGTTTCAATGCTGTAAATCTCAGGTTGTACACAGATTGGAAGAAGAAAGCCTTTAAGCTGAGTTTACAGTATCTAAGAACTATAGTTATGTCTGCTTTGGATTTCTTCTCAAAACACCTAAATATAGCAAATGACGTGTTTAAATGTGACTTTTAAAAATATAATTTTACGTAAAACGCCTTCCCTGCACATGACATACGTGAAGATGATTTCATCAACGCTAATTTTTATATAAGAATAATCCCTGGTGCAAATGCATAAAATGGCTTTATTGACAATTCCCATCCTTGAACTGGTGGCAATGCCTAATTTTGGAAATACCAAGTGCAATAGCTGTGGTATTCAATTTTATTTAATTAAAACAAATTACACTGGGAATCATATATTTAACATCATTGCAAGTGTGTGTTACTGATGTGATTGCATCTGAAACACAGAACACAGTCATATTCAGAAACATAACTGGTTTCACTTCATTTTAAAGTTGAGATCTGTTTCTTAACACTGAATAAAGAAATTAAGAGTTTAAGTGTTCAGCACCCATGAGGAAATATGAAAAGTTGAAGACCAGAATTAATTATATGTCCTCCTCACCACACTGGAAGGAATAAATCAAGATCAAACAAAAGCATAAAGGTTTCCTATGACTATTTTGAGAAGCAATACATTTGCATATTTTACATCTTTTGGATGACTGTGTCGTATGTGGCATTTAAGGTTGCAGTTTTAACTTAACTCAGTCAAAAAGTTGTGAATTCAGATCTCTTTCAAATGCACTACTGAATTGTCAGGAGATGCCATCTTCCAGATGAGACATTATTCTGAATCCTTATCTGCCCTTTCTCATGGGAGTTCAATTAGGGCAGAACATCCTGGTTAAGAACCTCGCCAGTTCTTCCATTTTATTGACTTTGATGAAAATGAAAATTGGCAGGGTGTATAAAGGGAGCTGATCCCCTACCAGAAGCTTTCTGCCAAAATTGAAAATGTTCCACATGGTCTTGCATTTACAAAGATGCTTTGTTTTATTCTGTTGTTAAACAAGTGCGTATTTCACCTCAATCCAGTGAACAAGAATAAGGCACTGCAGTTATTTCTCTTGTTCCCACATTGATCCCAACTACCTCCAGAATGCCGTTTCTATAGCTCATCAGTGGAATGGAAAGGAAGCCAAGGCTTTTCAACGGTTCATTGTCACTGCAACAATAAGTGGGAATACTCTGCTCCCATCTCCACTGACTGCTGATGGTTAAAATCCGTCCAATGCCTTCTATCAAACATCCTTGGACAAAAAGACAAGATCTGCTCCCAGCCATCTGCCAATACTCCTCCAACTTTGAGCACGACTATTTATGTTAACCTGTATACTTATTCAATGATATTCTAGCTTGAGATTGGGGAATTTTGGATGCAAAATAACTTTATACAAATGGGACATTCAGTCCTAAAACCAAACTTAAATTGAGGCAGGTCAATCATGGTTGTGAAGTCAAGCACTTTTTGTAAATTGCTCTGAGACTTTTATAAATTGGTATCTGTAAGAAGTTCAATACTTTTTTCAACATCACAATCCAAAGATGTGCAGGTTAGTGAATTGGCCATGCTAAAATCCCCATTGTGTTAGGCACATTAGTCAGGGGTAAATGTAGGGGAATAGGTCTGCTGGGTTGCTCTTCAGAGGGTCGGTGTTGGCTTGTTGGGCCCAAGTGCCTTTTTTCATACTGTAGGAAATCTAATCTAATCATTTCAACATTGACAACAATCCCTCTGTTTTATCCCACCCTAACGCCAACTAGACAAGTGTTCATCCTCCAGCATCAAGTCTTCCATTTTTCAAGCAAACCCATAACTTAGAGTGACGCTGCCAATATGGAGGCAGTCCACTTTCGTGTTGTGGACCTATGCTCATACATAATTCAATTTCTGTCTGCAAATTCGTTTAACATAAGCGATTTCACATAGATCTCATAGAATCCCTACAAAGTGGAGCAGGCCATTCAGCACATTCAGCAAGTCCACACTGCCCCTCCGAAAAGCATCGCACCCAGACTCACCCTGTCCCTGTAACTCTGCATTCCCCCTGGCTAAGCCACCGAGCCTTCACGTCCATGGACACAATGAGCAGTTTAGCATGGCCAATCTACCTTACCTGTACACCTTTGGACTATAGGAGGAAATCGGAGCACCCAGAGGGAACCCATGCAGACATGAGGAGAATGTGCAAACTCCACACTGACAGTTGCCCAAGACTGGAATTGAATCTGAGTCTGGGGCTGTGAGGCAGCAGTGCTAACCACTGAGCCACCATGTCATCTCAGATGATCAGAGGTTTCTGCCTCATCAGTTTCTCCTGATGTGAATCCGAAGTCCCAAGAGTGAAACCTCTTCAATACTTTTTCATATATACATATGAACATACAAGTTACTAACAAGAGTAGGCCATTCAGCCTCTTGAATTTGCTCTGCCATTCAATACGATTATGGTTGAGCTGATTGCAGCCACAACTCCACCTTCCCACTTACTCTCTGACTCCCTAACTAATCAGAGACAAAACAAAAACTGCAGATGCTGGAATCTAAAGTAGACAGGCAGGAGGCTGGATGAACCCGAAGAAGGTTTGTACCCGAAATATTGACTTCTCCACCTCCTGATGCTGATTGGCTTGCTGTGTTCTTCCAGCTCCTGCCTGTCTACTCCCTAACTAATCAAGCAAGGATCTATTCACCTCTACCTTAAAAAAAATTTAACAAACCTGTCTTCACTGCTCTCTGGGGCAGCAAGTTCCAGAGACAAATGACCCTCAAGCAAATATTTCTTCAAGTTTCCATATTAATTGTAAGATTCTTTATATTTAATCTGTACCCACCAGTTCCTCAACAATGAGAAAAATCTTTTCAGCATTTGCCTTGTCAAGTCCCCTCAGCATATTTTAATGTTTCAATGAAGATCTCATCTCATTCTTCTAAATACCAACAGATACAGGCCTAGCCTCATAAAATAATACACCCTCATCACAGATATCTACTTCTAATGTATTTACATTTATGTTCTTTCTCAAATAACGAGGCTGAAACTATATGCAGCATACCAGATCTCACCAATGCCCTGTACAGCTATAGCTGAAACTTTATTGCTGGAACAGCACAGCAGGTCAGGCAGCATCTAGGGAACAGAAGATTCGACGTTTCGGGCACATGCCCTATCCTGAAGAAGGGCATGTGCCCGAAACGTCGAATCTTCTGTTCCCTAGATGCTGCCTGACCTGCTGTGCTGTTCCAGCAATAAAGTTTCAGCTTTGATCTCCAGCGTCTGCAGACCTCACTTTCTCCCTGTACAGCTATAGCAAAACATCTGTATTTTAACATCCCATTCCCCTCCCAATAAACAACAGCTCAAATTGAGACTAGAGTGTCTCACAATCACTGGCTTATGTGGCCACTGCCAAATAATCAATTGCTCTGTGGACTCTTCATCTCCTTTAAATAAGAAGGAAATGGCTCCCACTCACTGTGACTTTTATCAAATATTCTTCGAGCACAACTAAACTGAGCCCAAGTAGGTTGGCTTTGTTTGCCTCTGCTTTGCCTCTCCTCTCTTTATGTTGTGTAAATGTTGCATGGGTGATACCCATGACTATCAATGATAATGTGCAACCAAATGATTGATTCTAACAATGCTAAACTCTCAAAGAGTGATACCATACATGGAGTGAAAGTTAGATTTCATCCATGATTTATTATGTACTTTAATGTTGTCATTTCTTACTATCTCATTACATTTGCAACAAAATGTGCCAGTTTGCAAAAATATGGCAGGTCATTTATTTGAATAAGAGTTGTTGTCATGGAACTTAGGTGCATTGATTTGCAACTACACAGCCTATTATGATAATCTCAACATTCAAAGTCATACCACATCTACGGCATGGAGAAAAGCCACAGATAGTTGAGCACTCAGCAGTGTCACATTGAAAGGGTTAAAACCTAACCCTAAAATTGAACCTCCCTTCAAATTATCTGAAACCATTGATGTATTTACTTCATAGCACTATTGCAAAAGTCAGTGGCAGTAATGGAGATTAAATGAGGTGGAATTCTTGCTTCTGGTGGTACAGAGTTCAAGGTCGAAGGAGGAGCAAGGTCAAAAGAGCGGCCTGGTGGATAGGCATGTTAATTGGAAAAGCAACAGAGCATTGACAGCATGGTAACCATCAGACCACAGGCAAAATTTCAATATTCCATGCACCTTCCGAATCCATCAGGGACAATCATGCAGCCAGAACCAAAAGTCAAAGTCGTGACTTGCAAAGTTTTCTGGTACCAAGAGCGAAGATGTACTTCAAAGATAATACAACTGACCACTCCCCCCTCTGTATTTTGGATTTAGAACGTAGATGTATTGGCACTTCCCTGAAAGTGCTGAACTCTATAAAACTACAGTTGACAGTTAAAAATGGATTTGCTGAGCATCGCACTAGAAAACCGTTAGCAGCTGGACCAAGATTTTGTGATGCACATGTGATATATTTCTTGTACCTTGCCCCACAAGGAGTCATAAAATGCATCATTGTGTGCAAATCAATTTATTTCTTATGTGTCCTCTTGATTAGCTGTCATAATATTCTCAGTGGCATTTATAATGCATAGAATAGTTTCTCTGTCTTTGTATTATCTATATTAGTATTTCAAATTTGGTGGGTAATAGTTCAGAAGTCTGAATCTGGACTAAATAGATTTCCTATAAGTGAACTCCCATCTTCTCTCTATTCTCACTCTATTCTATCTCAATCTGGCCTACTTGGTGGTCTATAGGTCTGTTTCTTAACCCACATAGTATAGGGCTGTCACAAGAGCCTCTACTCACAGCCCCAACAGCTACTGTGCTAACAGAGACAGAGAACACCCAAAATCAAGATCAGCAGAGATTTAACATTTCCCTGTTGCAAGCTTTAAGCCAATTCTTCACGAAATAGGCAAGTTATTCTAATCCATTTCAAACACAGTGACAAACAGATGGACAGAGACGACTCAGTATTGAATCCTCGCAGGCATTACTAAAAATAAACTGAAGTAAAACAGTGACAGTCAATATATTCTCATTTTCTTTCTAGCAAGCCTCTTTCTTCTTATCAACACTTGCTCCATGTCCATTTTTACCAAAATGTCACTTTTATGTTTGTTTTTATCCCACTGAAGTGGCTATCATTTGCATAACATTTCTCAGGCATATCATCTTGGGAATAGACTGTACATGGTTAATATCTGCCTAAATCAGGCAAAACTCTGAGTGACATGAACGGTTCATTCAGTTCAATGAGCCAGAAAATTCAAAGCTAACCAAATGGAGAGGCAAAGACAGAGAAACCCAATGAATACAGTGGGCAGGGCTCCTGTGAACCAATGCTGAGCATCATCTGAATTGGAATTGTGGCTAACAGCAGGTCTCAGCAGATTTAACAGCAGACTCATTGAATCTGAGCTGGCTGTTTCAAGCCACTAACTTTAGAGTGCTTTTGAAATGCCTCAGACTGCTGGCACAGCTGTTTAGCTAAACTACCGAGAGCAATGTACGGAACGAGAGAAACAACACTGCTTGTTCCAAGGTCTGCAGAGAATTAATAAATTACTATTTATTTCATTCATCTTTCAATAAGTTTCTTTTGCATTCAGACATTCTGAAATGCTCTTCTTACTATGAATACAAATGGCACAGGGCCACACTTGGAGATATTTTCACGAATGCACAAAGTGCCTTTACTCAGGCAAATATTTCTGACATAAACCAAGAGATGGAATATAGAACAGTACAGCACAGGAACAGGCCCTTTGATCCATGATGGTTTGCTGAACATGATGCCTAATTAAACTAATCCTTTCTGCCTGTTCATGGTCCCTATCTCTCCACTCCTTGCTTATTCATGTGCTGATATAGAAGTCCCTTCAATGCCCCTATTATATCTGTCCCTACCTGAAACCCTGGCAGCATGTGCCAGGCCCCCAACACTCTCTGTAAAAAATGCACACTTCACATTGCCTTTGAATTTTCCTCCCTTAACATAAATGCAAGACATCATTAATGATAGCAAAGTATATTTTGGGCCAAACAGATGGGTTTCAGATGAATGCTGAAATATAATAAACAAGCTTTAAAAAATAACATTTGTGGTTATTTTATATAATCATGGAGAAATTTGATATTGATCAAATGGAATCGATTCTTCTAGATCATGCAGAACGTTTAGCAGAAATAATGCATTCAGTGTACCAGTTTTCTTTTTTATCTTTCATGGAGTATGGGCGTTGCTGATTGGGCCAACATTTATTGCCAAGTCCTCATTTCCCATGTGAAGATGGTACTTCTTTAACAACTGCAGTCTATCTGATAAAGGGATACCCAAAATCCTGTTAGGATGCAAGTCCCAGGATTTTGACCCAGTAACGGTGAAGGAATCGTGGTATAGTTCCAAGTCAGGATGGTGAGTGACTCGAAGGGGAACCTGCAAGTGATGGTGTTCTCTTGTAGCTGTTACTCTTGGTGTCCTCGTGCTTGAATCACAACAGGCAATTAATGGCAACATTCTCTTAGCTTTCCTGATTATTTGTCATTTCAGGAAATAGTCAGGCAAATAATCTGGAAAGCTAAGAGAATGTTGCCATTAATTGTACAGGGAATTGAATACAAAATTAGGAAGGTAATGCTTCAAGCACTGTGAGGCCACATTTGGATTGCTGTCCACAATATTGATCATCTTATTTAAGGGAAGACATCAATGCAGTGGAAGCAGTTCAGAAACATTTTGGTTGGTTGTCTTATGAAGAAAAGTTAAACAAGCTCGGCTTGAGACCATTGTAGTTTAGAAAAGTAAGAGGCAACTTGATTTAAACATCAAGGGTCTCAAGGGGTCTTGATTGGGTGAATGCAGAAAGGATATTTTATCTTTTGGCAGACATAGAAGTCACCGCTAAAAGTCAGGGGTCAGCCACTTACAACAGAAGTGAGGCCCTTTTTTATTTCTTTGAGGGCCTTTGGAACTCTCTTCTTGAAAAGATGACTGTAGTGGATAGATTCTTGTTAAGCAAGGGGGTGAAAATTTATCAGGGGTTGGTTGGATTGTGGGTTTGAAATTTTAATCAAATCAGCCATGATTTTGTGAATAGCATGGTTAGCTTGAGGGACTGGATAGCCTGCTCCAGCTTTTAGTTCATATGTTCAAATGTCCATGTCCTCCTAGATTGAAGCCTGATTTTGGAATATGTTGCTTAAGATGGAGTCCTGGTGAGGTATTGTAGGTGGCAGACATTGTTACATTGTTGGTAGAGGAAGCTCATATGGGCAGGCTGCTTTGTTTCAGATTCTTGCTGACCTCCAGGTTATTGATAGCGAAGATTTGGTGATGGTATTGCCATTAATGTGAAAGCGAGTCTGTTTAGTTTCTCTCTTGTCGAGTTTGTCATTACCTAGCCTTTGCATTGTCTAAATATTAGTTGTATCATTAAATGTTGAGCACCTTGGTGATATTTTGTCATATTTACAAAAATACAAGTGATTGTTGCCACTTGTCATCCTAACCCTGGATATTGTCCAAATCATTTTGCAGTTTAACATGGACTGCTTCAGTAAGTCAGACGTCTATTCCTCCTCATCAAGTTTGCTTCTGATTTGATACAACATAACCTACCACAAATTTGGGATTAGACTGCACACATCATTTTACTTATCCAACAAATAGAATGCTCCTAGCTTTGAGAATTTGTTTGAAACTGCAAGATCCACAAATTAGGACTTACAATCATATAGCATCTTTCACAACTTCATGACACCCCAAAATTCTTTACTGCCAAGGTATACTTTTGCAATGTATTCACTTTTGTAATAAAGGAAACACAGCAGCCAATTTGTGCTCAGCATGCTCCCACAAACAACATATGTTAATCTTGAGATGTTACTGAGGAATAAATATTGGCCAGGATAGCATGGATAACACCTCCGCTGTACTTTGAAATAGAGCGATGGATCTTTTTAGGGTCACCACAGAGAATAGCTGACGCCTTGGTTTAACACCTCACTTGAAAGGTGGCATTTCTGACGGTGTTGTATTATGCTGAAGTGGCAGCCTTGGTCTTTGTGCTCAAGACCTAGAATGAGGCTTGAACCAATAACCTTGCGACTCAAAGAGTTATCAAGTGAGCCATGCCTGACATATCAGCATCCCAGCGTGGATAATATTTACAAACCCAGCCACCATATTTGTGAAATAGTACCTCACACATCTTCCCCCCCTCCGTACCTCCCAGTCAGTTCCTCACCCACCCAGATGATAGATGCAGCCTCACAAAACATTCTGACAAGGACACACCTTACCAACGACTTCCACAAATGCTCCGTGATCTTTCAATTTCTGAACGGTAAATGCTGGTGTGCTACTGGGAACCAGAATGGTGGCAGGAATCTGGAGCTTCTGAGCAGCAAAGGCAGCAGCGAGGCCGGCGTTCCCTCCTGCAAGGTCAAAACAGCTACAACTATTAGAACAACACTGATAACTGGTGGGCTTCACCAAATTAACACATGGTGGCTTTTTATAAAGAGTTCAAAAAAGCTTTTTGCTATTGATGTTTGAAGCTATTATTTGTCGAAGCTCAACTGATGAGTATGGTGTGAAAATTTGACAAAAAAGGTAATTTGGCTGAACCAGTAAACATTCTTCCCCAGTATGGAACTAAATGTTACAAACATAGAACATGGAACGATGCAGCACAGTACAGGCCCTTTAGCCCTTGATGTTGTGCCGACCTTTTATCCTACTCTACGGTCAAACTAACAAACATACTCTTCATTTTACAATCATCCATGTGCCTGTCCAAGAGTCAGTTAAATACCCCTAATGTACTTGACTCTATTACCACCGCTGGCAGTGCATTTCATGTACCCACTACTCTCTGCATAAAGAACCTACCTCTGAAATTCCCCCAAACCTTCTCCAATCAACATAAAATTATGCACCCTTGTGATAGCATTTCCGCTCTGGGAAAAAGTCTCTGGCTATCCACTCTATCTATGCCTCTCATCATCTTGTATAACTCTGTCAAGTCACCTCTCATTCTTCTTCGCTCCAATGAGAAAAGCCCTAGCTCCCTCAACCTTTCTTCATAAGACATACCCTTCAGTCCAGGCAACATCTTGGTAAATCTCCTCTGCATCCTCTCTATACCTTCCACAAGCTTCTTATAAAGAGGCGACCAGATCTGAAAACAATATTCCAAGTGTGGATAATCAGGGCTTCACAGAGCTGCAGCACAACTTTGCAGCTCTTAAAACTCAATCCCCTGCTAATGAAAGCCAACACGCCAGGTGCCTTCTTACAGACCAGGTTTGAACCTAGTCTCCAGCTACATATGCTCAGCTATCTGGATTGATAGTGATGATGCTAAAATTCCTCAAAAGTTAACTCCTGCAGCAAGAAGTAAAGCAGCAGGAACATATCACCTCACTTTTCCCCCTGAGTCACATTCTACCTTAGCTTGGATAATATGTTATCACTGCAACTTCATCATTTCTGGAATTTCTTATCCAACAGCACTATTCCCACAGCAGCACAGTGGTTCAGGACTGGTCAAGGAAATTAAGGATGGGTGATAAATGAAACACTTCTTTTCAAGAACAAGGTTTCAGAAAAATGGCTGGAATTCACTTGTTATATTTATATATGTTATCAGCCAGCTAGAGACATTAGCTTCAGGAGAGAAAAGAAAATTGTCATCACTTTTTAAAAGCATCAGCAAATTCCTTTGTTCCAGGAATGAAAGTTGCACTGTTTCCCATTTCCTTGCTCATTAACCTGTTAAAAAGATCACTACATTCTGTCAAACTATGAAGCATTCAAACACCACATTCCTAGAATTTGATTAAAACCTTCCAATACTCACCAGCGCCTTCTCAAAGACAGTTAGGAAGCAGCATGGTAACTCAGTGGTTAGCAATTCTTCCTCACAGTACCAGGGTCCCGGATTTGATTCCAGCCTCGAGCGACTGGCTGTGTGGAATTCGCACATTCTCTTCGTGGGTTCTTTCCATCTGTGGATTTCCACAGCCCAGGGATGTGCAGGCTAGGTGGATTAGCCAGGGGAAATGCAGGGTTATAGGGATACGGTAGTGGTCTGGGTCTGGGTGGAATACTCTTCGGAAGGCCAGTGTGGACTCAAAGGGCCGAATAGCCTGCTTCCAAACTACGGGGATTCTACGATTCTATGAAGGGCAACAAACCCTGACTTGTCAATGACACACAAATCCAAAGAAAGACTGAATTATAAAATGAATCACATGCTTGTTCAGGCATTCACAACTGATGACATTGGATTTGGGAACTCTACATGATAACTTAGCTGGAGAGACTGAAAACCAAGTCATTAGCAACAAATTAGATGGAATTTAGTTCAAATTAATCAGCACTGAAGAAAGGCAAAGAGGGACCTGAGGTGTTCTTAAAGTAACAATTATGGGAAAGTGAATTGAAACGGTCACAAAGGCTGCAAACGATGTGGATTGGGCTAAACAATTGGGCAACAAAATGACTTGACAAATCTACTGAAATTCCTCGAGTTGATAAAGGGAAGCCAATGGATGTAGTTTCTTTGAACTTTCAGAAGGCTTTCATAAAATATTAATGTGCAAAATTAAAGCACATAGGATTGTATATTGAGATTGATAGTACATTGGTTAGCAGATAGGAAACAAAGAGTAGGAATAAATGGGTCTTTTTGAAAATGCCAGACACTGACGAGTGGGATACTGCAGGAATCAGTGCTAGGACTTTTAAGTTGGATGATCAGTCACGATCATAACAAATGGCAGAGAATACTGAAGGGTCAAATGGCCTACTCCTGTTCCTATTTTTCTGTATTTCTCTGGCAGAAGGAGTACAATGTGCGCAAATGTGAAGGTATTCACCTTGGTAGGAAGAATATAAGAACAGTATTTTTTAATTATGAGGAACTATTAAATACTGATGTTCAGAGAAGTTTGATGAATGAATAATTTATTGTCACTTGTACTCTACAATGAACACAATAAATTTGGATTCTCTTCTACTGTATACAAAAGATTGAAAATTTCTCAGCAAGTAATTGGAAAGGTGAATGGAATGTCAGCTTCTACTGCAAGAGGGTTGGAATTCAAGAATAAGGAAAACTTGGTGCCATTTTGGGGCTGAGTGAGACCACACCTGACTACTGGTTTGGTTGCCATATCAACAAAATAATGTACTTGCCTTACTTGGAATGCAACAAAGATTTATTGGACTAATTCCTGGAATGACTGTACTGTCCTAATAAGACAGGTTGAGAAGAATGGGCCATTTTGTTTGGAGTTTAGGAAATTGAGAGGTGAAACACATAAATTTTTGACAGGATGCTGAGAGGTTGCTTCACCTGACTGAAGAGTCCAGAGCAAGAAGTCTCAGCTGGCCAGTGAGGAATAAAATGCAGAGAAACTGATTCACTCACCGTGCATCATTGGAATTTTTGACTCCAGAGGTCTACCATTATGTATATTCATAGTTGGGATTAGTTACCTGATTTGTTAACTTGGAGTATACAGGAATGTCAATAGGGAAAGTGGGGTTGATCTGAAAAAATTAGAATTTTATCGAATGATGGAGCAAAGTCATGAGGGGTATATAGCCTCCTCCTGCTCTATTTCTGAGAACCTAATATGAGCAGCTGAATTTCTTCACCCACATTTATCTTTGTAGTGATAATTAAGCAACAATGGAGTGTTGAACATAAGGAATAGGAGCAGAACTTTGTGATGTGGACCCTGAAGACTAATCATCCAGTGAATAATGTCATTGCTAATTTGATACTAACCCCACGTTGCTCTCCATTTCCTTATCCCTTGTTTTCCTTCATGTCCAAAAATCTGACGATCTCATTCTTGAACTACTCTAGTACTGTGCATCCATTGCCTTATGAGCCAGAGAATTTCAAAGATTCATAGGGCTCCAAACACAAAGCATTCTTCACCTCAATTCAAATGGTCAATCCCTTCTCCTGAGAACATAGATCCCAGATTTTAGATTCTTCAGTCAGGGGAAACTGCCATCAGCATTTAATTTGTCTTAACGTCAACATTTAAGGAGTCGGGAAAAAAATTGCTCTAGATTTTCACTGCAAATCACAGTCAAGTGATTTGTGTTGGAAGTTTCGTGGTGTCAAGTGACAATAGGAATAAGAATATCTGTAATGTTTTTCCTAGCTGATACTTACTGGAGAAACAATTGAATTCAAGACCTCCCATTTGATTTGCAGACTCTGCATCATGCAGTATAGACTCTTGTGGCTAATAAATTATGAGAAAAAAAATCTGTATTCCTACAATTGTTTTAAAAGGCAGAGTCACAGAGATATAGAGAGCCATAAGAATATATCTTACTTCATAACAATCTTGCCTTTCTGGGTGCATTGTTCCATTGATGCCAATTTTGCGTTGTTTGTCTCCAGGAGTAAACTCTAAACAGTAATCTCATTTACAAGGTTCCAAAGGCCAGAATGTAGTGATTTGAAATTTATTTACACTTGCAATTTAGCAAATAAATTGAATCAATTTTATTCAAGCACTTTGTTGTTTTCATTACTGCACTGAAGTGCATTGAAGGGATAGGATCCGTTACACAGAAACACCAAGTCACCAGTGTTAATATATATATATATAGCATCAGTGAATGGAGGACTATTCAAGTCACAGTAGGTTTCACTTTCTCATTTACAATAGCTGAATGGATTCTAGGTTAAAAGTTGGATTCATTATTATGCTAATAACTTACACTATAAATAACTCTTATGAAACATAATACCACAAGAGCAATAAAGTAAAGGTCGTGTCTCATAAGCAGACATTTGGACAAAAAGTAGTGGGTTTTAAGGATTGACTTAAAGAGAATTGGAAGGGTAGAGCATTAGGAAAGGCCTGATCAGCTGAAGATACTGTTACTATTGATAGAGTGATTAAAGTCAGAGATGCACATAAGGCAATATTTAGAGGAACAGAGACGCTCAGAGAATCGTGGGACAGCAGGAGAGAAACAAGATCATGAAGGCATTTCAAACAAAAAAAACGAGAGTTTTAAAATAAAGGAGATACTTAACCTGGAATCAGTGTAGGTCAATGAGGACAGGAGTAACAGTCAAAAAGGATTTGGTTGAATTAGGACATAGCAACTACTTTTGGATGAGCTTTAAGTTTACTCAATCAGGAATGTTTTTCCATCAGGATTTACCCAGCTCCAAATGTACTTGCTTTTCACAAAAATAATGTAGATTAACCATTAATTCCACTTCAGAATTCCACTGCAAATTTGAACTTAAGTGACTTAACTCAGAGTTAATGTCCTCCCCTCCACGCAAACCTTGGTGGATAAGGATTTGAGCAAGTCTTTTAGTTTATATGCTTACCACCATTATATTTTGCACATGATCACATGCAGAATTGGTTAATTGCTTTTAGATTAGATTAGATTCCCTATAGTGTGGAAACAGGCCCTTCAGCCCAACAAGTCCACATTGACCCTCCGAAGAGTAACCCACCCAGACCCATTTCCCTCTGACTGATGCACCTAACACTATGGGCAATTTAGAATGGCCAATTCACCTGACCTGCACACCTTTGGACTGTGGGAGGAAACCGGAGCACCCGGAGGAAACCCACGTAGACATGGGGAGAATGTGCAAACTCCACACAGACAGTTGCCCAAGGCCAGAATCAAACCTGGGTCCCTGGTGCTGTGAGGCAGCAGTGCTAACCACTGAGCCACTGTGCCGCCCTATTTTAGACCTGTTTTATTTTCGACTTCCCATTCTCTCAGGCTGAATCCAAGCTATGACGTTTATACAATCAGAAAATCTTATCAAATACTAAACACACTCTTTGGCATTCAGTTTGAATACCACTAATCACAACATCCACATAAACTATTCCAAATAAATTTTCAAATCAGACTGTACTCAAATTAATTTGAATCATGTTAACAAGCCTTAGTGCAATTACCAAACTGAAGGGCTCACCAGTTAATTGTTACTGACCTGAAGAGCATACAAAATGTTTGCAGCCTTTCTCCGCAGCCTGAAAGAGTGATATACAGGTTTTTATTTTTGCATGGTGGACATGATTATAAATTCTAAGTAACATTAGTATGAAACAAAAACGAACTTACATATTTTCCTGCTGCTTACCTTTATACAGAAATGCCCAATTCCTCTTATCTTAAAGGAGCCAGTTGGCTGTACGTTGTCAAGTTTGATGTAAACTGTTGTCCCTGCCACCTTAGAGAGCGAGAGACTCTCATTAAGTGGTGTGTTGATATGAAAGCTTTTTCGATCTGTCATAGCCATTGTCTATCAACTAAAGATTAAAATGAATGAATTAGTTTTATTTCTTTAAAAAAAGTACCCTTTCTCTTTATTTTTATTCCTTCTCTTCTCTTAAGTCAACCTTAACTTTATGTTTCGGAGATGTCGGTGTTGGACTGGGGTGTACAAAATTAAAAATCAACAACACCAGGTTATAGTCCAACTGTGTGCTTCCAATTAAACCTGTTGGACTATAACCTGGTGTTGTTGATTTTTAACTTTAACTTTATGTATTTGCATATTGCTTTCCCAGCTACAAAGATTATACTTTCCTCCCTTATATCTGGCACAGGAAATGAACTCAGCACAGTCTCACAAAGGTATATGGCTGTAGAATACATACTGTACATTAGATGAGACAATGCAACAATGGTGAACGATCTATTTCTTCAAGAACAAATACATTAGTGATAAGACAATGCTGTTACAAAGCACAACATGATTACAAACCATTATTGACATCACAAAGAAAATAATAATAAAGTGAGGATGGCTGATTAACAAGTTAACTGCAAACAGCTACAGTGAACTATGCTGAAAATTTCATGTTGCTCATCTTGGCCACATACATGAGCTTAACTTTGTATTACATCACGGCATTATAGCTAAAGTGTAGATTCAATGTTTTAACATTTGCTAATTTTATTTAACATTATAGTGTATACTGTTAATATAGTTGCAAAAAAGTACATGCAAGCTTCCTTCATCTCCATCATTATCTCAATTGTTGTCAAAGAGCAGGCAAGGAAATATACAATGCACCCAGTGAATATAGAGCTGGTAAATAGTGTTCTAATATTTAATCTGCAACACACCTTGAAGGCAATATCAAAGCCATTTGCATTCACTTTGAAGTTATTTTAATATGATTTCCTGTCCAATGGGTCAAATAAGCTGCTTTTGGTAGTGCTCACTGAGAAAGAAGAAAAAGCATTTATTTATATCGTGTCTTTCATGGATGCCTCAAATAATTTTACAGCCAAACACTTTTGAAATGTAGTCGCTGTTATTACATAGGAAATGACAATTTAGACACAAACATCCACAAATAGTAATGTGATGATGACCACATAACCTCTTTATTGTGTTGGTGATTGAGGAATAAATACCGGCTGGAACACGAGGGATCACAGTCGAGAGTGTGGTGCTGGAAAAGTACAGCCGGTCAGGCAGCATCCGAGGAGCAGGAGAATCAATGTTTCGGGAATAAGCCCTTCGTAAGGAATGAGGCCTGTGGGCCAAGGGGGCTGGGAGAAGGTAGCTGAGTGTGCGATAGGTAGGTGAAGGTGGGGGTGAAGGTGATAGGTCGGAGAGGATGGTGGAGTGGATGGGTGGGAAGGAAGATGGACAGGTAGGACAGGTCCAGAGATCTGAGATAAGGTGGGGGATGGGGAAATGAGGAAACTGGTGAAATCCACTTGCGGAAGCCTACTTGCGGAACGCTTCAGAGACTATCTCTGGGACACATGCATGAAGTAACCCCACCGCCCTGTGGCTGAACACTTTAACTCCCCCTCCCAAACCCCAAGGACATGCAGGTCCAGAGCCTCCTCCATCATCAAACTCTTACCGCCTTCCGCCTGGAGGAAGAACGCCTCAACTACTGCCTCGGGAACTTCCAACCACATGGAATCAATGTGGATTTCACCAGTTTCCTCACTTACCCTTCCCCCACCATCCCAGATCCAACCTTCCAACTCAGCCCAGCCCTCTTACACTGCTCATCTTCCTACCCACCTATCCGCTCCACCCTCCTCTCCAACCTACCACCTTCATTCCCCACCTTCATCTACCTATTGCACTCTCAGCTACCTTCCCCCGGCCTCACTCCCCCTCCCATTTATCTCCCAGCCCCCTTGGCCCACAAACCTCATTCCTGATGAAGGGCTTATGCCTGAAACTCTCCTGTTTCTAGGATGCTGCCTGGCTGGCTGTGCTTTTCCAGCACCACATTCTCGACTCTAATCACCAGCATTTGCAGTCCTCACTTTCTCCAGTGGGATAACTCCCTGTTCTTCTTCAAAACAATGATGTGGAATCAGTAATCCATGTGCCTCAGCAAAAGGGAACTTATCTCAATGATACATTCAAAAAATAATACTTCTAACAATGCAGGAGTCCCTCAGCTTTGATTCTCAGACTCACAAAGTACTTGAGGTGAGAGTGTTACCAACCAAGCCATAGCTAGCACTGAAGAAGAAACAGCAGCCAGAACACAGGTAATCACTTGTGATCAATACCTTACTACCTTTTACATCCATGTCACCAGAGAAATTAGACTGTATTTAAAGTTTTAACTAAAATACAACATTGCCCCTCCCCAAAAATGCAAAGCACCTCAATACATCACAACAGTATCAGCCAATTAAATATCTTTAAAATGTTGTCAGTATTGCAATATAGGAAACGTGGCAGCCAGTTTGTGCATGGCAAGATTCCACAACCGCCACAATATATTTTAGTTGTGAGAAAAAGGATACATGTTGCCTAGGACTCTGGAAAAAGCTCCTCTGCCCTTCTTTGAAAAACTATCCCATAATCATTGACTTCCAAAAGAACACACAGCGTTAAACATTTTCTCTGAAAGAGTGTAACTCCAGGAGGACAGCACAGCACCCCTTCAGTAGTGCTGAACATTTGCTCTCAACACTGCATGGCAAGTCATAGCTTCACGACTTAACAGAAAATATCTGACTTTGTGCTGCTTGTCAGTGCCATCAAAGGGCTTGAGGAGTTTTCAAAAGAACAAAGGCAATATGGCACTTGGAGTTGGTTAAATATATTTCTCATGATCAAATATTACTCCATTCCTATCTTCTTACACAGAATTTGGCATGCAGTAGGTGAGGGTGGAGGGGTAAGAAATCTGAAAAAAAGTGTGCAAAAAGGAATAAAGTGTACATTATCTTTAAAACTTCAAATCCTTTTGCATTTATGATATGTCTTGCAACAAGGAAGTTTGTGAATGAGCATCACACCGATATCACATTTCTCTGCACATTGTTTTAAGCAGATGCTGACTCTGGTATTCAAACAAAGAAGAATATCGCAGGAAGCATTCATATATGAACTCCACTGATGCAAAATATATTCTTGAACAGCAGTAACGCTGAATGTACTATTGTTATCTTGAAATAAGATAACAACAAATGAAGCACACAGACAGATTTTCCTCGAGCTGCAACAGCCATATAACTACTGATGGCCAGCAAACTGGTGGGAAGCAGTCAAGGGGGATCATCAAGCAGTTCTTTATCGTAAAGGTACTCAGAAGGTGAGAGAAAGAGAGGCGGGGGGGGGGGAAGAAATGGTCCAAACTCCAAAAAAAGCATGTAGAATCTTCTCCTCTGCAGACAATGGGATGATATCAAGGAAGATTTCCAGGAGATGAAGAGTCAGCAAACTTTGTTCTTTCCCTCGGAGGCCTCCAAGCCAATCTTCCAATCCACGATCCATAGGATGACACATGCTCACGTTTGCTCTTCGAGAAGGTGCACAGAGAGCAGCCTGAATGGAGAAGATGTCTCAGTAAAATCATCTTAGTCTGACATCCTGAGGATCAGAAAATCCTTTAACTCCACTCTGTACGACAGACAGCCCGCAGACAGCGCAGCCTCCGAGACATTCCTGTCCTCTATCTCAGGTTTCAGACAACAGCACGTGGGAGAGGCTGCACCAGCTGTTCTCTCTGGATGAGCTGACCATGGTCCTTGAGTCCTTAGAAAAGAATAAAACTCCCAGAGACAACGTCTTACCAGCCAAGTTGTGTTTGCCTCTGTGGGTCCTGATTGGCCAGGACCTGCTGGAGGTGTACAACAGTGTGCTTCTGGCTGGTGGCAAGTGTGAAGCCGTGAGGAAAGGTATCATCAGCCTCATCTCCAAGTGGAAGGGGGAGAGGGAGGAAATTAGAAATTGGTGACTAGCCTCACGGCTGAATGCAGGTTGCAAAATCCTGTCTAAGGTGTCCACCAACCAGATCAGGTCTGCTCTGGGCTTGGTGATCCCCCCGACCAAACCTGTGCTGTACCAAACAGGACGATATCTGAGAGCTTTGTGTTCCTCAGGGATATGATCACCTACATGCAGGACATGGGTGGATATCTGCCTCATCAGCCTGGACCAGGAGAAGGCCTTTAGCAGGATATTGCACACCTATATGTGGGACGTGTTCTCCAAAATGGACTTTGGGGAGGGAATCTGCAATTGGATCTCTACACCAACATGGTTAGTAAAGTCTCAATCAATGGGTGGGAATCAGACTGCTTCCCAGTCAGATCTGGAGTCAGGCAGGGCTGAAGAATTCATGAAGAAGGGCTCATGCCCGAAATGTCGATTCTCCTGCTCCTTGGATGCTGCCTGACCTGCTGCGCTTTTCCAGCAACACATTTTCAGCTCAGGCAGGGCTGCCCACTCTCCCCTGCCTTTTGTTTGTCCTATATAGAGCCTTTTGCCAAGTCCTTGCCTTTATGAAGGATGTGAGCCTGAGAGCAATGACCATTCCAGGCAGTAGGGGCTTGCAGGTCAAAGCCTCCCTCTACATGGATGATGTCACTGTTTTCTGCTTGGATCCACTATCAGTGTGCAGGTTGCTGAGCATCTGTGGCCAGTCTGAAGTGCCCTAGGGAGCCAAGGTAAATCGAGTCAAAAGGGAGGTCATTTTCTTTGGAGACTGGGTCAACTTATCCTTTATCCCTTCACTGTCAGGAGAGATTACCTGAAGGTGCTGGGAATAAGGATCAGAGGGGCCAGGCATGTACAAAAATTTGAGAGGAGTGTATTGTCAAGGTGAGGAGGAAACTGGGCTTTTGGAAGCACCGCTCTTGCTCCATTGCAGGTAAAAACCTGGTCATCCGGGTGTGAGGTACTCTCAATTGTTGAACAAGGTGCAGGTCTGGCCCATTCGCAGAAGCTGCACTGTTGCAGTCACCTGAGGTCAAAGATGGACTATGTCCACAGGAACACCAGGTACAAAGCTCTGATGCCCAATGCCTCCCTCACCTTGATGACCACCTTTGTGTGTAGCTGCATCAAGCTGTGCATAGATCCTAGGAACACAAACACCAAGTGTCACTTTGTACTAACTGTTCCCAATGTGGCAAAGGATGGGACTGGCCTCAGTACCACAGAATGCTCCAGGTCGTTGGACATCCTTCATGGAGAAATTTACAAATAGAAACACCTTTGACCACAAGTCCATCAGGCGGTGGTCAGATCTAGAGTCCTTGAAACATTGTGGGAGAAGGAAACAATGCCTCTTGTCAGGTTGTTGCACAAACATACTGTCAAAGTGATTTGCCTGAATGCCACATCACCAGAACTTTCCAACAAGCACAAAGACATCGCTTTGTCTGGTGATGAGAAGGGGACAACCCAAAATCTTTCACTACGCCCGGACTTTCTGCACCACCGCACACTGCCCTCGGAGAAGTGAGGGATATGAACAGGGGAGAGGGGTGGTGTTGGTATGGGTAGGCTGTCACACACATCTCCTTCTGGAATGTACATTTGTGAAGAGGGTCTGGAGAGAGCAGCAGTGTTTTTTGTCGACGTTCATCCCGAGTGGCTCCATGATGCAGGACTCTGCACTCTACTGTCTGTTACTTGGGACACACACCAAGAGGACCATCAACTCGGTTAAAGCCACTGTCTTTGGTCTGCCCAAATCTTGTTGACCTTCCAGTCCAAAGAGTTGACCTTGAACAAGTGTTTCAGACCGGCATCACGAGGTCAGAAGTGGGACGTTTGTTCAGGACTGCAAAATATTCAGCACTATTCGCTATTCCTCAGACAATCAAGCAGTCTGTGTCCATATGCAGCAAGACCTTGACATTTAAACAGAACTCACCTATCTCCACTGTACCTGTCCACCATCTACAAGGCATAACTCAGGAGTGTAATAATACCATCAGTTCTGAAGAAGGGTCACTGAAGCCGAAACGTTAACACTGCTTCCTCTCCACATTTGCTTCAACACATGCTGAGTTTTTAAAGCAATTTCTGTTTTTGTTTATGTGTGATAATACACACTGCTTGCCTGGATAAGTCTATTCCACCAGAAAAGAAACTCGACATAATGTAAGATAACACAGCCCACTTGATTACCACCACACTCACAAACAGTGGCAACAGTGTGTGTTACCTACAAGATGTACTGCAGCAACACACCAAGCATCCTCCAAAAGTACCTTCCAAACTGTAAACTAAACAACTCTGAAGGACAAGGGCAGCAAATGCATGGGCACACTGCTACCTGGAAACCATATTCTGGATCAGTGGTGCTGGAAGAACACAGCAATTCAGGCAGCATCCGACGAGCAGCAAAATCGACGTTTCGGACAAAAGCCCTTCATCAGGAATAAAGGCAGAGAGCCTGAAGCGTGGAGAGATAAGCTAGAGGAGGGTGGGGGTGGGGGTGGGGAGAAACCATACACAACGTCCTGTTTGGAACTAGATTGCCATTCCGTCATTGTCGCTGGTTCAAAGTCCTGGCACTCCCTTCCCAACCGCACCGCAGATGTGTCTATATTTCAAAATGTGCAACAGTTCAAGCAGCAGCCTCTGGGTAGTAAATGTTGGACAATCCAGTGATACTGACATCCTAGCAGTGCCCCCAATGGCCTTTATTAGCCCTACATTTGGTTAACTCTCATTTTGATCCTCAGTGCTTCAAGGTATATGATTAAAATTATTACAATCTTACTGAGGCACCTTAAGAGTGGAACATCCTGTAGTCAAATGATTTCACTACAAGGTCTGTGATATTTAAATTGAAATATTTTGTAATGTATTACTTTTTAACAAATTTTATGAACAAAGTATATTTTTGGATAAAGAAGAATTAGGATCCAATGTGCATTCAGACATACAGAAAACACAAAGGTGAGGAAGAGGTGTCGCTGGTTCACAATGAAAGCTTTTCAGCTGTTTTCAGCTGACTTGCAGCATTGGACTGACCCAAATCAAAGCAGGACTTATACACTTAATGGTACGGTCCCAGGCAGTGTTGCTGAACAAAGAGAACTTGGAATGCAAGTTCATAGTTCCTTGAAAGTAGAGTCACAGGGTAGACAGATAGTGAAGAAGGCTTTTGGTATGCTTTTCTTTACTGCTCAGAGCATTGAATATAGGAGTTGGGAGGTCATGTGGTGGCTGTACAGGACATTGGTTAGGCCACTTTTGGAATATTACGTGTAATTCTGGTCTCCTTCCTAACGGAAAGATGTTATGAAACTTGAAAGAGTTCAAAAAAGACTTACAAGAACATTGCCAGGGTTGGAGGATTTGAGGGACCGGTTGAATAGGCTGGGGCTGTTTTCCCTGGAGTGTCAGAGGCAGAGGGGTGATCTTATTGAGGTTTATAAAATCATGAGGAGCATGGATAGGATAAATAGACAACAAAGTCTTTCCCCTGGGGTGGGGGAGTCCAGAACTAGAGGGCATAGGTTTAGGGTGAGAGGGGAAATATATCAAAGAGACCTAAGGGGTAACTTTTTTGACACAGAGGGTGGTGGGTGTTTGGTATGAACTGCCAAAGTGGCAAAGGCTGGTACAATTACAGCATTTAAAAGGCATCTGGGTGAGTATATGAATAGGGTTTAGAGGTAAATGGACAAGTGCTGGCAAATGGGACTAGATTGGGTTAGGATATCTGGTGGACATGGACGGTTGGATCGAAGAGTCTGTTTCAGTGCTGCACTTTCCCAGAGTGTTATCAGGCTTTGCTGGCGCTACAAAAGACTGGTTCGAACTAGTTATTTATGTGACTACATGAGTGAAAGCATTGCTGACCCTATGATATTGGGTACAGTGCACGGAGTAGGGAAGCAGGAATAGGACAGCCTTGTGTCCGGTGGCCGAAGCACTCTGACAAGTCGCTTCAGCGTAAATGTGTCCCCAGGGTCCACCTTAAAGCTTGCTCCCATACTGTCAGTAACCTGCCTGGATACTCCTCCGTGCTTCACTGTGAGATCTTAACTCAATCTGCGAGAGTAAGTGTCATGCAGTTTCAGTGAAATCTCCAGCTCCAGCTTGAAGGGTTCTCCTCTGCACTCGGCGGCAGCACCAGCAGCGGCCGCACTGTTTCTCTCTCCGAGCCCCTGGGGCTCCCTGCGGGCTGAAACTGCGATCAGCTGCGGGAGGCGAGCCGGACACAGACCCGAGGCCCCTCCCTGGACCCGGTTACCAATCCACCCCGGGGGAATCCTTTTCCATCTCGGTGATCCCATAACCAAGCTGTGCTAGGAGAGGTCAAAGTGAAGTTCTTGCAAGTAATTATACTAAATGCTGAAAACAAAATTACTTACGCTGTCGATACCTACCACTTGTGCAGTGTTTTGTAAATCCAGCACTGCCAATGCCTAGCCAGTGGATTTCTTTCCTCAACAATAACTGTTCGTTCTGTGTTTTCGGGCTCCTTACAGATGAGGAGATTGGCACTTTCCCAGGGTGTTATCAGGCTTTGCTGGCGCTACAAAAGACTGGTTCGAACTAGCTGCCTGGGCACAATGTTATTTATGTGACTACATTGCTGACTCCACTTCTGGCTCTGAAAAGCCCAATCTTCCCTGGCATGCATCGGCTTTGCAAACCCGCTCCAACTTAATACAAAGCGTGGAAATAGATGTACCCCCTTTCAGTGAGAATGGTACTCAAAATATGAGGGATCTAATGAGAATAGCTCTGCTCCCATTGTCAAAACAGGACACAGATTCAAGGTTACTGGCACAATTAAAAAATAACATGAGGAAAAATGCTTTTGTTTACAATGGAAAGTTGTTAGCATCTGGAATGCACTTCCAGAAAGGATGGTGGGAGCAGGGAGCAACTTCAATGGATGCTCTCAAACAGACTGAGACAAGCCTATGAAGGGGAAATAATTACAGGATTACAAGGAGGGAAGATAAGTGGGACGAACTGAACTGCTCTGGCACAGAACTGCACAGGCTCAGTGGAACAAAAGCTGTCAATTTGTGCTATAAAACACCGATATTTATTTATTCAAGATTGTTTGGTAATTTTGCGTTGTTTCATATCTTCGATGTTAGCCTCATCACTGTTTCGTGTGATCCTTCAATATAGTTGTTTGTCTCTTTTTCTGTGCTGTATTTTATTGATCATACAAAGTTCACAGTTTTTGAAGTATTGGCTGTAAGCTTTTCTAATTCTTTACAATCCTTTTTTTCAGTATTTCTTGTGGAACTTGCCTTGAGGTAAGCCTGCAGATGCAGGAGGTGGTAAAGAAGGCAAATGATATGTTGGCTTTCATTGTGAGAGGTTTCGAGTTCAGGAGCAAGGATGTTGTTTTTGCAGTTATACTGGGCCTTGGTGAGGCCACAGCTGAAAATGTGTTGCTGGAAAAGCGCAGCAGGTCAGGCAGCATCCAAGGAACAGGAGAATCGACATTTCGGGCATAAGCCCTTCTTCAGGCTTATGCCCAAAACGTCGATTCTCCTGTTCCTTGGATGCTGCCTGACCTGCTGCGCTTTTCCAGCAACACATTTTCAGCTCTGATGTCCAGCATCTGCAGTCCTCACTTTCTCCTTGGTGAGGCCATATCTAGATTATTGTGTACAGTTTTGGTCTCCTTGTCTGAGGAAGGATACTCTTGAGGGAGTACAGCGTAGGTTTACCAGGCTGCTTATGGGGATGACGGGACTGACAAATGAGGAGAGATTGACTAGGTTAGGATTGATTTTGCTGGAGTTCAGACAAATGAGGGAGAATCTCATAGAGTTTTATGAAATTCTAACAGGACTAGACAGTGTAGATGCAGGGAGGATGTCCCCAATGGTAGGTGTGTCCAGAGCCAGAGAGCATGCTTTGAGGTTTCAGGGTCGACCATTTAGAACAGGAATGAGGAAACATTTCTTCACCTAAAGAGTGGTAGAATTCATTACCACAGGAAGTAGTTGATGCCAAAACATTGAATGTATGCAAGAGGTAACTAGATATAGCACTTGGGGTGAATGGGATCAAGGGTTAAGGAGAGAAAGCAGGGTTAGGCTATCGAGTTGGACTATCAGCCATGGTTGTGATGAATGGTGGAGCAGGCTTAAAGGGCCAAGTGGTCTCCTCTTGCTCGTACCTTCTATGTTGGGCCGTTGGCTGAGAGAATCAGCTACTGAAAGGATATCACCTTTCAATCCTAAATTGCATAGCATCTAAAGCAAAGAAACAAGCACTTTTGCCAATTGGTCTGTGTCAGGGTTCATGATCTGGTTGAACCTCCTCCTACCCTACGTTATCTAACTCTACTTGCATATCATTCTATTCTTTTTTATCTTCCTTAGGTGAAAAAAGAATTCTCTTGAAATCTGCATTGGATTTATTAGTAACTATCTCATATTTATGCCCCGTGCATTCGAATTCACTCACACGTGGAAATGTTTTCTCTATGCCTATCAAACACCTTCATTATTTTAAATACCTTGTTTAGATCATTCCTAAGTCTTTTTTTTTAAAGAAAAGTGTCTCAACCTATTTAGTTTTTCCCAATAGTTGTCATCTCCCCATTTTAATACCACCTTTATAAGCCCTCACAAATGCTACTCTATCAATAGACAATAGGTGCAGGAGTAGGCCATTCTGCCCTTCGAGCCTGCACCACCATTCAATATGATCATGGCTGACCATCCTTAATCAGTATCTTGTTCCTGCCTTATCTCCATAACCCTTGATTCCACTATCCTTGAGAGCTCTATCCAACTCTTTCTTAAATGAATCCAGAGACTGCGCCTCCATTGCCCTCCGGGGCAGAGCATTCCACACAGCCACCACTCTCTGGGTGAAGAGGTTTCTCCTCATCTCTGTCCTAAATGGTCTACCCCATATTTTTAAGCTGTGTCCTCTGGTTTGGCACTGTGGGATATAGGTGAATTAATGTTATTTCTGCAATTATAAGTTCTGAGATAGAGGATTGTTTCTCGGCTAAGAGCTGAGTTAACAAGAATGGGAACTACATAGAGGAAGTATATAATCCGTTAAAAAAAATGGTATGTCAAGCATGAGACGTGATTACAAAACAATAGTAGAAATACAGGCACTAGATAAAATGCTGTGAAGAGAGGCCTGTATAAACACCTGTTTTCCCACTTGTATGGGGACACAGGAACAAACCCTAATTAAAGAGGTCATAAAGGTCAGAGTGGCCTCCGGAGAGGAATAAATGCTGATAAAGAAAGGATATGCCTAGCGGTGACCTGCAGTGAGATGACGTCAAACAACCTTATGGGGGCCAGAGATAGGCATTTGTCACGGACAAGGCCGGATAAACAGAAGTTGTGGGATCAGTCTTAAGGAAATGAGTGACGTAAGCGGAGGAGGGAGCAAACAATGAAATAAGAAAAAATATGGGGATTCAAACTGTATAAATTTCGAGAGTTTGTTGGATTTGATGTGTATTTGTCATTGCCTTACCTGGCATTAGACATTGCACCCACTTGCAAGTGTACAAATAAACGGCACTACTGTTTCAGATTTTTGGTCTCGGACTGAAATTATTGAAGTGAGTGAGCTTTTGTTTCTCACAGCACTCATCCATATTCGGAAACATGTTTCCTGTCTCCAGAGTATCCAATCCTTTTATATGTCTCAATCAGATCCCCTCTCAGTCTTCTAAACTCAAGGGTATACAAGCCCAGTCGCTCAAGTCTTTCAGCGTAACGTAGTCCCGCCATTCCAGGAATTGACCTTGTGAACCTACGCTGCACTCCCTCAATAGCCAGAATGTCTTTCCTCAAATTTGGAGACTAGAACTGCACACGGTACGTGAGGTGTGGTCTCACCAGGACCCTGTACAGCTGCAGAAGAACCTTTTTGCTTCTATACTCAATCCCTCTTGTTATGAAGGCCAGCATACTATTAGCCTTCTTCACTACCTGCTGTACCTGCATGCTTACCTTCATTGACTGGTGTACAAGAACACCCAGATCTCTTTGTACTACCCCTTTACCTAAATTGATTCCATTTAGGTAGTAATTTGAACTATCATTTTGAACTATGAACACCTGAACTACACATTGGACTCTAAAGCATTTCATAACCAAATTTCCATGCACATTTAATACAGCTTCCTTGCTTTTTAATTTTTGTTCATCTGGAAATTAATCAGTGTTTTGTTAGCATTTTTATAATCTAGTTAACGTGTATTCCTATTATCAGTGACTTATGAATATACCTTTGCTCCTTTACTCTATTTAAACTCTCACTTTTCAAGGAGGTGTGGCTTTCTTTTTCCTCTAGCCTCAATGCATTACCTCACACTTACATAAACTTAAAGTAATTTGTCTTTTATATGTCCAGCCTGCATCTCTTTTTTTCTCACAATCTTTCTGGGTGTTAACTATTTCCTTGATTTGGTGAAATAGTTCCTCAAAATAAATTAGATTTGCAGTTCTGGATGTAGGTTTGCTTGCTGAGCTGGAAGGTTTATTTTTGGACATTTCATCACCATACTTGGTAACACCATCAGCAAACCTCCAAATGATGCACTGGTGGCATGGCCCACTTTCTATTTATGTGTTGAGGGTTCCTTGGGTGAGTGATGTCATTTCCTGTTCTTTTTGTATCTTCACAGATGATATCTACACTATCACTAGTATCCTTACATATAAATGAGGAAGGACACCACTTCGAATGGAACAACACATCCATCCTAGGACAAGCCAAACACACACGAGAATTCCCAGAAGCATGGCATTCCAATTGGAACTCTATCAACAAACACATTGACTTGGATTCCATTTACCACCCCCTGAGAAAAAGAATGGGAAATGACATCACCACAGGAAATTATGTCACCCACCAAAGGAAACTAAACACATAAATAGAAAGCGGACCATGCCACCAGTGCTTCATCTGGAGGCTCACTGATGATGTTAACGAGTCTGGTGACAAAATGTCTGAAAACGAACCTTCCAGCTCAGCGAGTAAACCTACATCCAGAACCTCAACCTGAGCTACAAATCTTCTCAAAACACGTTGGATTTGCAGTCTTAGGAAAATGGAGAAAGTGAGGACTGCAGAAGCTGGAGATTTCAGAGTTGAGAGTGTGGTACTGGAGAAGCACTGCAGGTCAGGCAGCATCCGAGGAGCAGGAGAATCGATGTTTCAGGCAAAAGCCCTTCATCAGGAATGAGGCCTTATGCAACTTTGTATCATAAATGAATGAATCATCCCGAGGTGTTTGGTAGTGCAACCATGGAGTTGGTCTGACAAAAGGAGATAAAGTCCAAAGAGGCATGGGTCTGTGAGGGTGTCGTTTTTGTTAAAAGCATTTAGGAATTTTTAAAATATCAACAATGTCCCTGGAGTTATATTTGAGATTTTGTGTGTACCTATACAAATACAAACTTTTGTGAGGTATCACAAGCGTTTTGTTTTCCAATGCAGGATACCAATTTTGTATCAGATTACAATTCTCGTCTCCCTGCTATAGGAAAGATGTGAAACTTGAAAGACTGCAGAAAAGATTTGCAAGGATGCTGCCGGAGTTAGAGAGTTTGAGCGAGAGAGAGAGGCTGGGGCTATTTATCCTGGAGTGTCAGAGGTTGAGGGGTGATCTTATAGAGGATTATAAAATTATAATGGGCATAGATAGAGTGAATAGACAAGGTCTTTTTCCCAGGATAGGATAATCCAAAACTAGAGGGCATAGGTTAAAAGTGAGAGTGGAAAGATATAAAAGGGACCGAAGGGACAAATTTCTCATGCAGAAGGTAGTGCATGTGTGGAATGAGCTGCCAAAGAAAGTGGTGGAAGCTAGTACAATCATAACATTTGAAAGACATCTGGATGAGGATATGAATAGGATGAGTTTAGAGGGATATGGGCCAAATGCTGGCAAATGGGACTAGGATATCTGGTCAGCATGCATATGTTGGACCAAAGGTTTTTTTCTGTGCTGTACAATTCTATGATCTGTTATATGGATGTCACCAGCAGGCTGCTTTGTCAATGTGCACATTCAGAAAATTATCCCTTGTGTGGAGTTCACCTATTTGCCAAACACTGGGAATTTGCATTGGTCAAACACTAGAAGAAAAGAACTCCTCTTTTATCTTAGATTTTCATTTTATTTCTAGATGCTGCCTCACAGCGCCAGAGACCCGGGTTCAATTCCTGCCTTAGACAACTGTCTGTGTGGAGTTTGCACATTCTCCCCGTGTCTGCGTGGGTTTCCTCCGGGTGCTCCGGTTTCCTCCCACAGTCCAAAAATGTGCAGGTTAGGTGAATTGGACATGTTAAATTGCCCGTAGTGTTAGGTGAAGGGGTAAATGTAAGGAATGGGTCTGGGTGGGCTGCTCTTCGGAGGGTCAGTGTGGACTTGTTGGGCCGAAGGGCCTGTTTCCACACTGTAGGGAATCTAATCTAATCTAATCTAATCTAATCTAACAAATTCGACATTGTCATAGTCATAGAGACGTACAGCACGGAAACAAACCCTTCGATCCAACTCGTCCAAACCGACCAGATATCCTAACCTAATCTAGTCCCATTTGCCAGCACTTGGCCCATATCCCTCTGAACTTTTCCTATTCATATACCAATCCAGAAATCTTTTAAATGCTATAATTGTGCCAGCCTCAACCACTTCTTCTGGCAGCTCATTCCATACACGCACAACACTCTGTTTGAAAATGTTGCCCCTTAGGTCCCTGTTAAATTTTCCCCCTCACCCTAAACCTGTGCCCTCTAGTTCTGGACTCCCCCACCCCAATGAAAAGATCTTGTCTCTTTACCCTATCCATGCCCCTCATGATTTTATAAACCTCTAGAAGGTCACCCCTCAGCCTCCGACACTCCAGGGAAAACAGCCCCAGCCTCTTCAGCCTCTCCCTATAGCTCAAATCCTCCAACCCTGGCAACATCCTTGTAAATCTTTTCTGAACCCTTTCAGGTTTTATGTATCATCTTTTGTTAGATTAGACAGCCTGCAAAGTTATTTTGCATAATGTTTAACCTGTAAATATCTTGGCATCAATTTATTTGAAACATCACAATTGAAATAAAAAATAGAGTCCATCAAACAGTCCCTTAAGTTGTACACTTTAGTGCAATACTTGGAGTTGTTGCAATGCCTATGCTATCATGCTGAGCTTCTATTAGCTAATTTATTCTTGTGTGGTTATTAACCTATATTTGGCTAAATGCTCAGTAAAGACGCTGAAAGTCATTTTTTTCTGCAACCACATCATTTGTTGAACAGTATTAAATTGTATTCTAATTTGATGGCATTTCCATTCAAAGCAATAATTCGATTCAACGATAATTAATACTAACATGGCATTGAATTAAGTGCCAAGTTGTTTTCCAGTTTCCAGTTTATGTTCAGCATTTATAGGGACATAATCAGTAGAGGTGATGAAAAGGGCAAGTAAACTCAAAGATCCTGAAGAAAAATAACTCACAACAGATAATACAATTTTTAAATTTCATTAGTAGTGCAATTGACAAAGACCTGAGAGTCTTACCTTTGGTTCCCTGGAAGGCATACAGCAAATCAATGGCATCCAAAAGGGTCACTAAATCATTTCTCCTTTTGCTAACTTACAAGTAAATATTTCTCAGACTTTATATTCTGGAAATATTTTTCTTTATTGTGTCCAAATAATAGATGTTAATAAAGTGGAAGATCCCAACTGCTATTGAAACTGGAAGTCAAGGGTAGATACTAATGTAAAGCCCTCTACCTTCAGAAATAGTTCAGTTGGTTACTATTTCTCCCTCAGTACTGAACACAAATAAGAGAAGATTGCATAATACATGTCCTTGAAATTATTTGAAAACAAGTCAGGATCAACTTAATGCAACATCTACTGTAAAGAAAGTTTTGCAAAACATAAAATTCACAAGCAAGCCTTGCTAAAACTTTGCCAAGATTTCCTCTGGCATTTGCTGACAAAACTTCTTGTGTAATGGAATACTAAGCCAGAGATTCTAGTTCATCGGCGACTGACTAATCACAGACATCTACTTCTAACCCAGCAATTCCCACAGCTGCCTGGACTACCTACACTTCCTCCCAACCTGCCTCCTGTAAAAATGCCATCCTTTATTCCCAACTCCCCCTCCTCCGCCGCATCTGTCCCAGGATGACCAATTCCACCATAGAAAATCCTAGGTGGCTTCCTTCTTCAAAGATCGCAATTTCCCCTCCCGCATGGTCGTCAATGCCTTCCAGCGCACCTCCTCCACTTCGCGCACCTCCGCTCTTGAATCCCAGCCCTCCCAATGCAACCAGGACTGAATCCCCCTGGTTTGCATCGCATCATCCTCCCTCACTTCCACCACCTACAAACAGATCCCACCACTAGGGATATATTTCCCTCCCCACCTCCATCAGCATTTTGGAGAGACCATTCCCTCCATGACTCCCTTGTCAGAACAAGACCCACCATCAGCCTACACCCCACTCCCGGCACCTTCCCCTGCCACCATAAGAATTGCAAAACCTGCGCCCACACCTCCCCCTTCATGTCCATCCAAGTCCCCAAAGGATCCTTTGACATCCGACAGAAATTTACTTCCACAAATGTCATCTACTGTATCCGTTGCACTTGATGTGGTCTCCTCTATATCGGGGAGACAGATTGCCAACTTGCAGTACGTTTCAGAGAACATCTCTGGGACACTCGTACCAACCAACCCCACCTCCCCATGGTTGAAGACTTCAACACCCCCTCCCACTCCACCAAGGACATGCTGGTCCTGGGCCTCCTCCATCACCAAACCCTAACCATCCGATGCCTTGGGATCCTGCAACCACACAGGATTAATGTGGATTTCACCAGTTTCCTCATTTCCCTTCCCCCCCTCAGCCCCCTGACCCACAAGCCTCACTCCTGATGAAGGGCTTATGTCCAAAACATCATTTCTCCTGCCCCTCGGATGCTGCCTACCTGCTGTGCTTTTCTAGCACCACACTCTCGACTCTGATCTCCAGCCTCTGCAGTCCTCACTTTCTCCCATTGACAGTATTTGTAGACCATCCACCAGTAAAGTTGCTGCCAAACAGATTGTTCTTGAAATTGTAACATATTAATGAAGGGTTTTGTATGGCATTTTTCAAACTGTGGAATGTACCAGATAGACTGTGTTCTTCTTTGTTCATCTAAGTGTCTTTTTTCCAAAAGGCTACAAAATTGTGTAAAAGTTTTATACTCTCTAATGTCACTTAAATTGTTGTAGCATTTTTAAAACCTTATGTACAAGGGTGCAGGACATAGATACAAACAAGTAACTACTGTATTTTATTCCCTACTCATACGGAAATGTAAAGAGTACTCCCCTCTCGTTATCCCTGTTGCCAAGCTATGATTTGAGATTTCTAGTCCTGAAAAATGTTGCTTTAGTGTTGCAATAGTACTGTAGGAGGGAGGGAGGGGAGAGGACACAAGCTGTCTTTCATTTCTTGAGCATACAATCCAGAATGACATTTCAGAGCAGGACTGAGGAAGCATTGCTAGCTGTAGAAGACATGCTAAACCACAGTCTTACAGGCTATGGGGAGATGTAGCAAAGTGGAAATGTTACTAGATTAGTAATCAAATATCTGAGGCTACTGTTTTGGGGACATGGGTTTGAATCTCATAATGGCCAGTAGTGAACTTAGAATTCAAGAACACACTGGAATAAACAGCTAACCAAATAGTGATCATGTAACCAGTGTCATAAAAATCCTACTCATTCACCAATGACTTTCAGGAAAGGAAATCTGTCACTCTTACCTTGCCTAGGCCACATGTAGTGGCACAGTTGTGCAATAGTTAGCAAGTTAGTAAGTTTGCAGATGACACCAAAATTGGAGGTGCAGTGGACAGCGAAGAGGGTTACCTCAGATTACAACAGGATCTGGACCAGATGGGCCAATGGGCTGAGAAGTGGCAGATGGAGTTTAATTCAGATAAATGTGAGGTGCTGCATTTTGGGAAAACAAATCTTAGCAGGACTTATACACTTCATGGTAAGGTCCTAGGCAGTGTTGCTGAACAAAGAGATCTTGGAGTGCAGGTTCATAGCTCCTTGAAAGTGGAGTCGCAGGTAGATAGGATAGTGAATAAGGCGTTTGGTATGC
>NC_057734.1:31398634-31409629 GCF_004010195.1 Chiloscyllium plagiosum
TGTGTGTGTGTGTATATAGTGCAGTGGGGTCACTTGTAGTGTGACATGAACCCAAGGTCCCGGTTGAGGCCACTTTGCATTGTTGCCTTGGAGGATGGTCACCCGAAGATCGAAGACCGAATGTCTCGGATCGCTAAAGTGTTCCCTAACTGGGAGGGAACACCCCTGTCTGGTGATTGTTGCGTGGCAGGTACTCATGTGATTCGGCCAACGTTGTCTATCTCACACGCTGCAGGCAAGGTTGCCCCAAGGCACGGTACATTGACAAGATCAAGCAGATGCTATGACAACAGATGAATGGATACTGCGCAACAATCAGCAGACAGGCATGTTCCCTTCCAGTCGGGGAATACTTTGTCCAACCCAGTCCAACACTGGCTCCTCCACATCATGTACTGACATCGTTTTCTGTACAAGTTATCCCCTCTTTCCTCAGAAACATTATTAATACCCATAACCCAGTTAACCAAACAACGACTGATTGAATGGGGAAGCAAACTCAATGGACCGAATAGCTTACTTCTGTTCTTACATCTTACATTCTTATTCATCCATTTAAGACAGCAATGGGGGCAATGAACCTGTGAAATTGTTTCTACTTCAAGGCTGGGATAGACAGATTTTTAATTATTAAGGTGATTCATGTGGATAAGGCAGGAAAGTGCAGCTGAGGATTAAAAGAACAACCATGATTTCAGTGAATGGCAGAACAGCCTGAGTGGGCTGAATGGTCCACTTCTGCTCCTACACATTATGGTCTTATGGAAAGAAAACTGGAGAGTGGAAAAAGAAGTTGGTCAGATATTGTAGGATAGTAGGTTTGGTACTGGACTAATACAGTAATTCAAAGGTCTCAGTTTATTAGGAAATTAATGAACTGTATGCATTTTTATTTTTATGAATATTATTTTTATTAGTACAGGTCATTCTGCAGAAACGCACGATTTGTTAACATGAATTTGCTATAACATGATTGACAAATTGAGGATACTGTTTCTAAAGGTGACGTTGGAGACCAGGATGCTGTAAATCAGAAACAAAAGCAGAAGTTGCTGGAAAAGCTCAGCCACTCTGAGAAAGGGTCACTTGACCCAAAAAGTTCACTCTGATTTCTCTCCACAGACGCTGCCAGACCTGCTGAGCTTTTCCATCAATTTATGTTTTTGTTTCTGTCATTAATTTTCCTTCCTTACTCAGTCTGGCCTGTATATAGAAACATAGAAACAAAGAATATAGGAGCAGGAGTAGGCCATTCAGCCCTTCAAGCCTGCTTGACCATTCAATATTATCATGGCTTATCATCCAACACAGTACCCTATTCCAGTTCCTTTGACCCCTTAGTCCTCAGAATTACACATATATTAGTCTTGAAAATCTTCAGTGATTTGAACTCAACATTTTCCTATGGTAGAGAATTCCAAAGGCTCACCACTTTCTGGATGAATGAATTAATCTTCATCTCTAACACAAAAGGCATACCACTTACTCTTAGACTGTCACCCCTGATTGTGGACTTTCCGTTCATCAAGAACATCCTTCCCTCTCATCCTGTTAGAATTTTATAGATTTCCTTGAGAACCCCCTTCATTCTTCTAAATTTCAATGAATATAGCCTGAGCTGATCTAGTCTCTCCTCATACATCAGGCCCACCATCTCAGGAATCAGTTTGATAAACCTTCTACTCCCTCAATAGCCAGAATATCTCTTCTCAGATAAGGAGACCAAAACCACGCACAATACTCCCAGTATAGTCTTTCCAATGCTCTATATAACTATAGCAAGACATTCCTGCTCCTGTACCCATATCCTCTCTCTATGAAAGGCAACACACCATTTGCCTTCTTCACTGCCTACTGTACCTGCATGTATCCAATTTCAGCGACTGGTGTGCAAGATCTTGTTGTACCTCCCTCTTTCACAAACTATCCCCATTCAGATAATAATATGCCTGTCTGTTTTTTGCTACATTTATCCACATTAGACTGCATTTGCCATGCATATGCCCATTTCTTTAACTTGTCCAAACTGCATTCTTTATATCCTCCTCACAGCATACCCACCCACCCAGCTTTGTCTAATCTGACAACTTAGAAATATAACATGCAGTTTCCTCATCTAAATCATTAAAGAGTCATAGAGCTCTACAGCATGGAAACAGACTATTCGATCCAACTCGTCCATGCCGACCAGATATCCTAAATTAATCTAGTCCTCAAAATTTGGGAGAAGATTGATATCTCGGGTGCTCGTTGTTGTGGTTCTGTTCGCTGAGCTGGGAATTTGTGTTGCAGACATTTCGTCCCCTGTCTAGGTGACATCCTCAGTGCTTGGGAGCCTCCTGTGAAGCGCTTCTGTGATGTTTCCTCCGGCATTTATAGTGATTTGTATCTGCCGCTTCCGGTTGTCAGTTCCAGCTGTCCTAATCTAGTCCTATTTGCCAGCATTAGGTTCATATCCTTCTAAATCCTACCTGTTCATGTACTGATCCAGATGCCTTTTAAGTGTTGTAATTGTACCAGCATTCACCATTTCCTCTGGCAGCTCATTCAATGCATGCACCACCCTCTACGTGAAAAAGATGCCCCTTTTGTCCCTTTTAAATCTTTCCTCTCTCACCTTAAACCTATACCCTCTAGTTTTGGATTCTCCTACCCTGAAGAAAAGACCTCAGCTATTCACCCTCTTCATGTCCTTCATGATTTCACAAATGTCTATAAGGTCACCCCTGAATCTCTGATGCAGCAGAGAAAATAAAACCCTAGTCTATTCAGCCTCTCACCAAAGCTCAAATTCTCCTGTCCCAGTAACATCCTTGTTCAGCAAAACTCAAACAAGTTTTTGAGACAGGACTTCCCACATACAAAGCCATGTTGACTATTCCTAATCAGTCTTTGCCTTTCCAAATACATGTAAATCCTGTCCCTCAACAATGTGCCCACCACTGATGTCAGGCTCACCAGTCTATGGTTCCCTGGACATTCCTCTATATAAACCTAACATTAGCCAACCTCCAGTCTTCTGGTACCTCACCCATGGCTATCGACAATACAAATAACTCAGCAAGGGCGCAGCAATCTCTTCCCTAGCTTTGCACAAAGTTCTGGGAAACACCTGATCAGATCTCGGGGATTTATGTACCTTTAATATGTTTTAAGACCTTCAGCACCTCCTCTTCTGTGATATGGACACTTTTCAAAACATCTCATTTATTTCCCCAAGTATCCTATCTTCCATGTACTTCTCCATAGTAAATACTGACGCAAAATGTTTGTTTAGTATTTCATCCATCTCGTGTGATTCCACATGTAGACTACCTTGCTGGTCTTTAAGGGGCACTCTTCTCTCCCTAGTTACCCTTTTGTCCTAATATATATTGTGAACAGGTGGTATCCAAGTTACTGATCTCTTCAGTAACAACTAGTCATTGCCTGCCAGTCAGATAAAAGCCCTGTTTCTTCATATTCTTTGTTTTCCTGTTTGTCCACCAATTCTCAATCCATTTCAGTACATGACCTCCAATCCCCCACACTTCAAGTTTGCATGCTAACCTCTAATGAAAATCCAAATAATACACTGGTTCCCCTTAATCCACTCTACTGATTAATCCTTCAAAATGTTCGGTGGATTTGTCAAGCACCAGATCTCCTATGTAAAGCCATGCTGACTCTGTCTGATCCTTCCACTATCTTCCAAATGTTCTGGTAATATGTCTTTTATAATGGATTCTAGCATTTTTCCCACTGCTAGTGTTAAGCTAACTGGTCTGTAATTTACTGTCTTCTCTCTGCCTCCTTTTTTTAAATATTGCGGTTACATTAGCTACCCTTTAATCTGTAGGAACTATTCCAATATCTATAGAATTTTGGAAGATGACCAGTATTGCATCTGCTATATTTAGGTCTGGGATGCAGTTTATCCAGCCCTGGGAATTAATCTGTTTTTAATCCTGTTAGTTTCTTCAGTATTAATACAAATTTCTTTCAATTCCTCCTTCCTGTTAAATCCTGAGATATTTTTGGGATGTTATTTGTGTCTCCTTTATGAAGATAGAACAAAAGTATGTATTTAACTGGCCTGTCATCTCTTTGCTCCCCATTATAGGTTCCCCTATTCTGACAGGAGAACACCTATATTCAACTATACTAATGTTCTTTTCTTCACATATCTAAAGAAGCTTTCACTTTCAGTTTGTATGCTCCCTGCAAGTTTATTCTCATACCCTATTTCCTTCATTTTAATCAGCGTCTTTGTCTTCCTTTGCTAGAATATAAACTCAGGTCTGTTACTTTTCTTAGCTTTTATTTTGTATGACTCTTCCTCGGATTTAATGTTATCCCTAATTTCCCTTCTTAGCCGTGGTCTGAACACATTTCACACTTAATGTTATGCCAGACTGAAATGAAAACCTTATGCAGTTCATCCATACATTCTTAAAATGTTTGCCATTGTCTACCAAAATTCCCTTAAATAATGATCCCTACTTTATCATAGCCATGAGCTGACACCTCATACATTGCAGTTTCTTTTATGTAAATTCAGGACCTTGGTCTCAGAAATAACTAATTGACTCTCCATCTTAATGAAGAATACTGTCCTATTATGGTTACTCTTCATTAAGAGCCCATGGCCAACTAGATTGTCAATTATCCCTTCCTTGTTACCCAAAACTGAGTTCCTCAACATATTGATCCATAAAACTATCCAATAAACACTTCAAGAATTTCTCCTCAACGGTATAGCTACCAATTTGATTTGCTCAATCTGTATCACCCATAGTTACAGCCTTAGCTTTATTAATTACACTTCTAGTTTTCTCTTTAATGCCTTCCACATATTACTATTACAGTTAGGGAGATCTATATACAAACCCTGATATTGTTTTCTGACCTCTGGTGATTTCAGACTCATAAAGTGGAGGACTCTTAACATCCCTCTGAAATAGGACAGCACTCCATCTAGTTGTACAGGAGTGCGCAATAAATACTGGCCTTTCCAGTGACACCTACATCCCTTGAATGATGAAAATAAATCATAGATAGCTATAGTTAAGTTCAGAAGGTGTTCAGTGTTGATACTGCTGCTATTCCATCAATATAACTGAGCCTGGTACGCTGTGTGGCTGTCCTTTATTTGATTCAGTCACCAGCTATCTGGAGACCCCCAATTTCAATGTCCAAACATGTTCAATTCCATTGATTGCCAACACCCCCTCCCTGACAGCTGGGGGACCATTTCTAGTTCTCTGCATCTCCCTGATACATGGCACTGGCTTCTGCATGGGGAAAGGAGAGACCAAAAGTGGGGAATATTCCCAGATGGTTGGAGAGCAGATATTGAGGATAACCATGAGGCACAGGATTTTTAACAGAAATGTGGGTGAACATCAGCAGTGAATAAAAATGTGATTGTGAAGAAATGCAGAGACACAGAGGGAATAGATGCATTTGCAAGACAATTGTGGTAAGGAGTGATGTCCTGGAGCAGGCTGGAGTAGGTAGAGTGAGGAGAATGGGGTGATCTGAATATGCTCAGTTGTGACACTGGATCTAGGAGTGTTGCACTACATTCCTGTAGCGAGCTTCTTGCACCATGACCAAGTCGACAGACAGGAGGCTGGAAGAGCACAGTAAGCCAGGCAGTAGGAGATGGAGGGGTCAATGTTTTGGGTGTAACCCTTCTTCCTACTGATAGGGAAGAGTATCTCTCTCTGGGTTTTTATAGCCCCAGAAAGCATGTCAAAGGAGGCTTTTATGTGCAGCTTTTGTCTGCCCAGCCTTTATGGCAACAGTTGTCCTTCCCTGCTTCAGTGTCCCTATAAATATTGACACTGCATCAGCCAAGCCTTCATGACACAATCTGACAATAATCAAACAGTAAAGCCAGTGGCAAAATGATAATGAGGAACTGAGTTAAAAAGCCACTGGTCACTGTTCCCAGTGTGTCTGCAAATCTAAATCCAGGCTTGCATCTCTTTGCCCCACACCTCTCACCCTGGTTTCCTCTCTGAAAACCAACCTCCATCTGTGTCTTTCTGCAGTTTTGCCTGTAGTAATGTGCCATCTGTCTTTTCTGTGGTTTCTTCAACTTATTTGTGCTGTGTTTCCCCACCTCTCTGTTCCTGCACTTCTCCAACCCCATCTCTAACAATGCAGCAATGTCCCTGCCCAACTAAAGGAAATAAATTTAAAACCAAAATATCCATTGGTGTCACTCATTTATTTCTGTCCTAGAGAAAGGGATTAATATCAAAATGTGGCATCAAATGAGCAGTCATTCCACAGAGTTAAAAAATGGTTACAGCACAGGTGGCTATTCAGCCTGTCATGTCTGGGATAGTTCTCCGCAGAGCACCTCATGTCCTGCAAATAGAATTATAGTGTCATACGGTGGAAATGGACCTTTTGGTCCAACTCGTCTGCGTCGACCAATCATCCCAATCTGGCTGAGCCCCATTTGCCAGCATTTCACCCATATCCGTCCAAAACCTTCCTATTCATACAACATGTAAAAGGCATCTGGGTGGGTGTAAATGTAGCAACCTTCACCACTTCCTCTGGTAGCCATTCCACACACGCACCACCCTCTGTGTGAAAACGTTACCCTTCTTAAATCTTTCCCCCTCACCTTAAATTTATGCCCCCTAGCTTTGGATTTCCCCACCCTAGGAAAACAATTTTGGTTGTTTACCTTATCCACACCCCTCATGATTTTATAAACCTCTATATGGTCACCCCTCAATCTCTGATGCAGCAGGAAAAAAAGCCCCAGTCAATTCAGCCTCTCCCAAAAGCTCAAACTTTCCAGTCCCAGCAACATCCTTGTAAATCTCTTCTACACCCCCTCAAGTTTGATAACATCCCTTCCTAAAGCAGGGAGACCAGAATTGGATGCAGTATTCCAAAACTGGCCTTGCTAATGTCCTGCAATGCCACTTCATGGTATTCCAACTCCTTTACTCAGTGCACTGACTAATGAAGATAAGCATGCCAAACACCTTCTTCACCACCTTGAAACTCCACTTTCAAGGAACCAAGCATATTCACTGCTGGTCTCTTTGTTTGGCAATAATCTGCAGGGCCTTACCATTAACTTTATACGTCCTATCCTGATTTTCCTTTCCAAAATGGAACACTTCACATTTATCTAAATTAAATTCCATTTGCCAGTCCTTTGTCCATTGGCCCATCTGATCAAGGTCCTGTTTTACTCAGAGATAATCATCTTTACAGTCCATTACATCAACTATTTTGTTGTCATCTGCCAAGTTATTAACCATAACTCCTATATTAACATCCAAATCATTTACATAAATGACAAAAAGCAATGAACCCAGCACTGATCCTTGTGGCACACCACTGGTCACAGGTCTCTGGTCTGAAAAACAACCCTCACACACCATCCTCCATCTCCCACCTTCAAGCCAATTTTGAATCCAAATGTGTAGTTCCCATCTCCTGTAAGTTCCACACATAAATGGCTAAGTTGATATTTAAGGGGCCCTATTCTCTCCCTAGTTACTTTTTTACCCTTAATGTACTTATAGAATCTCTTTAGATATATGCCTCCTCCTTTTCCTTGACCAGAGCTTCAATTTCTTCAGTCATCCAGCATTCCCTACACCTTCCAGCCTTGCCCTTCACACTAACAGAAACATAGTGTCTCTGAACTCTTGATACCTTATTTTCAAAGTTCTCTTACTTCCCAACCTTCCCTTTACCCGGGAATAAACTCCCCCTATCAACTTTTGAAAGTTCCTGCCTAATATGGTCAAAATTAGTCCTACTCCCATTTAGAACTTCAACTTTTTCATCAGTCCTATCCTTTTCCAAAACTATTTTGAAACTAATATTATTATAATCACTAGCCCCAAAGTGCTCCCCCACTGATGCCCTATCTTATTTCCCAACAGAAGGTCAAGTATTGCTTCTTCACTACTAGATATATCCATATCTTCAATAAGAAAGTTTTCTTGTATACACTTACCAAATTCCAAGCCCCTAACACTGTAACAGTCCCAGTTTATATTTGGACCCGGTAACTATTTTCTTTGTGGATAATGATGCTGTTAGTGGTGTTATTTATAGAAAGTACATGTTCCTAACTGTACACATAATATTAACATTATGCTGCAAACTATCAACTTTTGGCGGCCTTTGCGTTCAAGCTTCACCTTCTCCTGCTACGTAGATGAATGCAAACCCAGTCATGCCTTGTTAAGTCTCCAAAATGGCTCAGGGACTCAGACTGTTTCAGTTCACCTCCAATTCAAGACTGCTTCTGGCCAATATGTGTTGTCTACCCAGTGAGCAGTCCCAAGGTAGTCCTGGGATGGGAAGTATATTTATGACACAGCTACCTGTCTGAGATTGAATTGCAACAAAGCAATCTATCTATTTTTATGGCTGGGCATTTAACAAAGCTGCAAGGAAAAGTTAGTAAGGTTCTGTGAAAGGGGAAATCATGCTTAATTTTTTTTTAAAGAGTTCTTTAAAAGAGTAACATGCAGTGTGGGTAAGGGCAAGACCAGGACTGGGAGATAAATTATGGACTGAGAGATAAATTATGGCCCAGTTACCAAAGCAGAAGACTCGGGGAGGCCTACTGAGCTCGGATTAGGAGCTGGTGGCCCAAGAACATTGGCCAGAAGCAACACCAGACTCCGTGATGTCTAACGAAACCAGAAATTACTGGAGAAACTACAGAATGGAAGAAGGGTCACTGGACATGAAACGTTAACTCTGTTTTCTCCCCTCAATTGCTGTCAGTTTCTCCAGCAATTCCTGTTTTTCTTTCAGATCTGCAGTTCTTTGCTTTTTGTGTTCCACAATGTATGTCCCTCTCCCTGAATAAAGGGAAGCCTGTAGATGGCTCTCCAGGAGGCATTTGATAAGGTGCCACATGAAAGGTTACTGACAAAAATATAAGCTTATGGTGTAGGTGGTAAAATATCATCATGGATTGAAAATGGCTGGTTTTCAGAAAACAGACTGTGTAAATGGTAGGATATGCAGAGTGGAGTCCTACAGGGGTATGTCCTGGGACCTCAGCTTTATACACTTAATATCCACGATTTAGATGAGGGAGCAAAGGCATGGTAGCTAAATCCACAGACAACACCAAGTCGGAAAGTATGGTGGCAAGAAACTCAAGGAGAGGATGAGTGACTGGACAAAAATCTGGCAGACGCAGTATATTGTGGAAAAATGTGAAGCTGTCCATTCTAGCAGATAAATTTAAAAACCAGAATATAATGAGTGCAGAATGAATGCAGAATTCTGAGGTGCACAGGGATCAAGGTGTTCTAGTGTCTGAACCACAAACAGTTTGTAGATTCAGTAAGTCATGAACAAGGTGAAGGGATGACCTGTGTTCCCTGCCATCACTTGCTGTTCTCAGGACACAAAATGCAACAGGAAACTGGCTGGAACAGAACTCGGTATTAATGGAAGTCTGAAGAAGAGACATACCGGACTTGAAACGTGTGTTTGAATGAAATATATATATTGGCTTGGGCAGAGCACCTTTTCCCATCTATCATTCCTTCTAGTAAGAGCACGCAATGCCTTTCTTTTCCAAGCTTTCTACACAGCCAACCTATTGGATCTGAATGACCTGAGAAAGATTTTATGGGCAGAATCTTACAGGGGCTTGAGTGACCTGGGCTATGGTGAGATTAGTGTCAGGATTGTGCGACAGCTTCAATGAGTTCTGTCTCAACCTCAAGAGCAACTCACTGAAATTTACATAGAACAGAAAACAGTACAACACAGTGCAGGCCCTTCAGCCCTTGATATTCTGCCCGCCTTTTATCCTACTCTAAGATCAGACTAACCTACATACCCTTCATTGTACCATCTTGCATGTGCCTGTTCAAGAGTCACTTAAATGTCCCTAATATATCTGACTTTACACAAAGAGTGGTGGGTGTGTAGAATGCATTGCCAGCGGTGGTAGTAAAGAACCTACCTCTGACATCTCCCCTAAAACTTTCTCCAAAAAACTGAATACTACTCACAATTAGTCAGAAAAGTAAGATTCAGCCCAAGATCTTTTGTTTTTTGATCATAGCATGTGGGCATCATTGGCTGGACCAGCATTTATTGCCCTTCCCTAATTGCCCTTGAGAAGATGCTGGTGAGCTGCCTTCATGAATCACTGCTGTCAATGTGGTGTAAGTACTACCACAGTGCTGATATGAAGCAGTGCTCATATGCTTAATGGTAGCAAATACTTGACATTCATAACAATACTTTCAACTCATGTTGTCTGACCTGAATAAAACAGTTATCTTCTTGATATTCCATCAGACCTCCTGGATTCTTGAGGTAACAGTCACTCCAAAATGCCATTCATTTTCTTCCATTCCGCTCCATTCCAGTGTTTACAGCAATAATGGCTAATTCTATCAAACATCACATGCTCCTTTCTCTGACAAAAGAAATATTTTCATTACCTGATCATTAACCCTACATTTTCTCAGATTTGGACAGCCTTCATTACATATGAATATTTTGTGACAACAATGCACCCTGCATTGGAACAAAGAACAGTACAGCTCAGGAACAGGCCATTCAGCCCTCCAAGCCTGCACTGACATGTTTGGCCCTTCCACACTAATACTGTCTTCATTTACATGGTCCATTTCCCTCTATTCCCTTCATATTCATGATTTGGAGATGCCAGTTTTGGACTAGGGTGTACAAAGTTAAAAGTCACACAACACCAGGTTATAGCCCAACAGGTTTATTTGGAAGCACTTGGTTTTGGACTAGCTCCTTGACAACCACCTGAAGGAGTAGGGTTCTGAAAATTAGTGCTTCCAAATAAACCTGTTGGACTATAACCTGGTGTTGTGTGATTTTTAACTTCATAATCATGTATTCGTCCAGGTGCTTCTTGAATGCTGCCATAGTGTCTGTTTCCACCACCTCCTCTGGTAGTGCATTCCAGGCGCTCAACCTACTTTGTGTGAAACACTTGCCTTGCACACTCTT
>NC_057734.1:31410129-31421283 GCF_004010195.1 Chiloscyllium plagiosum
AAAGTCGTGGGCTGCTCACTCATCCCATTGACTCAAGATGCACTTCCTGTGAGTGCAGCTCTCTGCATATTTTTATCGCATAATTGGTCCTCATATTTTCATCTGTGAGGCTGGTGGAATGAAGGCTTCCTGTGTCTTCCTGCAGTAATGAATCCGAGTATGACATCTTTAGGGCAGTTAACTGTTTCCAAGCAATCACGGCCTCACAGAGTAACTCATTTCCTCTCCCACTGGCAGCATAATAATCTTAGAATTGGCATTCCTTCACTTGTAAATTGTGAGCTTCCCCCAAAAGGAGATAGGATACATATAACAGATCTGATTTAATCAGGAGACAGTGAAGTACTTCTTTTACTTTACGCCAGTAAAGAAATAGGTCTGAAATAACCACAGCATGATTTAAGTTAATTTTGATAGAAAAAGCCCAATTCCTATTGATAGTAAAGTTATGTTATGACAAAGGATATTGAACCAAGTAGATATTTCTCAGGTGGCTCAGAATTGTTGTTACCATCAGCACGGTGGTTATCAGCAACCTTCTATATGGCACAGTGGGAATTAATTTCTTGCTTTCCATGTAGGTAGAGTAGCATAGGAAGTCACTGCCTTCATTATGTAGTCAAAATCGGATGCTTTTAGTGTGCATAGCTAACACATCTTGCTGCTAATGTTATTCAGCAGTACCATAAGCAGAATAAAATATTACCCACTGGGCCTTTCAGCGGCCAACACATAAATTAATAAGATTTCTCCTCAACTTCATGCTGATACCCAATTCAAACTTAGCAGGCATGATGATTAGTATGTGTACATTTTATTCCGTGTGAGTTCAGCAGTTTATATGAGCTTTAAGTAATGCTTGTCTCTGAGCCTGTTGAGCTACAGCATGTTTCATTATAATATAGATGAAGTATTTAATCACTTGTATTTTCAGTGCTAACCCTCTAAACCATGTACCTTTATGTCAAGATGAGCGACTTGGTTCCTGTGGTTCTGTGCCTCAATCTATATATGTCCTATTTTTGCTTGTCCTTGAATTTTATGCTCTAAAAAGAATAAATATTAAAATTTGGAAGTTAGAAGCAAAACATAAAGTCATGACCTGACATGAAACTCCTATGAACATTTTCACCTAAAAATACCAAAGAAGACCATAGTCTTACTGGATTTTAGAGACAATTAGACCTGTTTCAAGAAAGAGAGAGAAGGTATAATTGGAGCTGAATTCTCAGAAAATGACAAATGTATTGGACTTAACGGGTGTTTCCAATCATTTTATTTAAGTGTCACACTTTTGACTCACTGGTTGCACCCTCTTCCGTGTCAGAAAGTGGGCTCAAGTTCCAGTTCAGAGATTTGAGTGTCTAATCTAGGCAGGCACCTCAGTTGGATGCTGAGAGGGTCAGGAGTGTTTTTTTTATTATCTTAACAAAATTAAGCAATATTAAACCAGTCTCAAGATAACATTAAGATATGACAGGATGGCAATGTATAATTAGTAATCGAGAGTGTGGTGCTGAAAAAGCACAGCAGGTTAGGCAGCATCCAAGGAGCAGGAGAATCAACGCTTTGGGTATAGGCCTTTCATTAAGAATGTCGATTCTCCTGCTCCTTGGATGCTGCCTGACCTGCTGTGTTTTCCCAGCACCACACTCTTGACTCTGATCTCCCGCATCTGCAGTCCTCACTTTCTCCTACCTATAACTAGTAGTATACCATGATTATTTACAATACATAGCAATGACTTGAATGAGGGAAGTCAATGTACTATCAACAAATTTGCAGACGACACAAAAATAGGCAGGAAGGCAAGTGGTGAGGCTGACACAGGAGGATAGATAAAGGTTAAGTGAGTGTTCAAAAAGCTTGGTAAACAGAATATAATGTGGTAAGATGTAAGATTATGCACATTGGCATGAAAGAGGAGCTGAATATTATTTAAATAGAGAAAGACTGCAGAATGCTACAACACAGAGAGCTTTGTGGGTCCCTGTGCACAAAGCACAAAAATCTAACATACAAGTTTAGTAGTAGGAATGGCAAATTGAAATACAGGTGAACATTCTAAGAGAATCAAGAATGAAAGTTGGGAAATATTGCTAAAGCTATGTAAGGCACTAGAAGAAAAGCAAACTACTGTGGATGCTAGCCATCTGAAACAAACATAGAGAATGCTGGAGAAACAGGTAGGGCTGCAAATGTGGAGAGAAAAACAAAGTAAATGTTTTGAGTCTGGTATGGCTCTGAAGCTCAATGGTCTGAATAGTGACTTCTGCTCCTCCATTTTGTACTCTTAGAAACTCCTCGTACAATTTAAAGATGAGAAATGATGTTCTTCAGGCATTCCGGACAATATTACATTTCGCAGAAAATGTGTTGCTGGAAAAGCGCAGCAGATCAGGCAGCATCCAGGGAGCAGGAGAATCGATGTTTCAGGCATGAGCCCTTCTTCAGGAATATTACCTTTCGACCAACATTACTAAAATAACTTATCTAGTAATTTATCTCATTGTTGATTGGAGATCTTGTCCTGCAGCAATTGACTGTGGTATATCTGACATTACAACACTGACTATAATTTAAAAGTACTTTGTTAGCCACAAAGTGCCTCAAGATAGTCTTACATGAAGAAAGATACTACATTGATATAAATTCTTTTTTAATGCTCTGTTATCCTCAATTGATTTCTCTTCATCTGGGAAACACACTTAATCCTGCGTGTTCACTGTCATTGTTCGTCAATGAAGACAAGGCAACCCAGCTTTTATTTTACAAGCCATTGGTGGAATATCCAAGTCAGTATCTCATCAACCATAGTCGTGTCAAAAGGTAGGTAGAGAACACACATACCTTTAATGAACTTTGGTGCAAATTGACAGGGCTTGGAAAAGTTGTTAATCTATTTTGTTTTATCATAAAAGTTACATTGTGAAAAGCGTAGTGTTCGTTTGCAACCTATTTCAAAGGAAAATTTAGTGTTTGATCCAGCTTCAAAATCAAATTCGAAAATAAATTAAATGCTTAGCCAGTCAAATTAATAATCACGCATTTAATTTCAATCATGAATGTCCAAATGCTTTCTCGAAACACAGCCAATGTGTCCACTTTAAATAAAAGAGAGCTAAACTTCAAACAGTCTGTGTAGCCAATTGATGATAATAGGTTTTCTTCTTAATACTTAAAGTTAAAGGCCAGACTTTGTAAATGTTTCACTGTCTAAGATTGGAGATTTGGTAACTTTATGAACTACCTTAACACATTTTCCTTCAAATTATATTTGAACAATGAAACACTGAGCTGCGAAGCATTGTGGTTAGAATTCCCGGCTGTTGGACAGATTTGGCTACAGCAGGTTCTGCATTGCCATCTAGTGAAATTACTTCAAGAATAAAGCTGTCTTTCAAAAACTGAATTCATCCAACATTGAATCCGCCTTTAGGTGATGTTTCTTTTACAAAAATGAGAGCCAATACTTACCTATGAATCCTTAGAATTTTATTTCTAAATATTTTACCTGTACAATAAGTAACATATTCATGTTACTTCATAAACTATTAAACTTATCAGGTTTAGAATAAAACAACTATTATTGAACTATAATTGTAAAACCAATTGGTTACATTTACGTAAACATCCTTGGTTTCAGAATATTCCAAAGCAAAACGTTCAAATAATTACTTTTTAAGTTCAGACACTGTTATGTAATTAAATATGGCAACCAACTTATATATAGCAACTAATTCCTGATGAAGGGCTTATGCCCGAAACGTCGATTCTCCTACTCCTCGGATCCTGCCTGACCTGCTGTGCTTTTCCAGCACCACACTCTCGACTATTTACAGCAACATCATACTGACAATCACAAAATAAAAACCATGATTTGGAGATGCCGGTGTTGGACTGGGGTGTACAAAATTAAAAATCACACAACACCAGGTTATAGTCCAACAGATTTAATCGGAAGCACTAGCTTTCGAAGTGCCGTTCCTTCATCAGGTGGTTGTGGAGGACACAATTGTAAGGCACAGAATTTATAGCAAAAATTTACAGTGTGATGTAACTGAAATTATACATTGAAAAATATCTTGATTGTCTGTTGAGTCTTTCATCTGTTCTAATAGTTGCATTTTTTTTTAAAAGTTGCATTCAGGTTAACTGTAACAATTAGGTGTTAGCTAGACAATATGTTGAAGATGTTAGCCCCCTGTGTTCTCTGTCTGTGCCATAATGTTTAGATTGATTCTCATCTAAGAAGTGAGATAACAGAGTTTTACATTAATTCATGCAGTTTTTGAGCAAAGTACAATGTAACTCTGCAAGTACAAATTCACCCCACAAACGTATATGTATATGTGTGCATGTATCTGTGTGTGTCTGTCTGTCTGTCTTGGTTGAGGGGTTGTGAGTGTGAGAGACAGTGTACATGTGTGTATGTGAGTGTAAAGTGTCTCAAGTCTGTGAGGCGTTGCATGTGTGAGTGTGGGTGTTTGTGTGTCTGTGTGTGTCTGGTGTGGGGGGGGTTGTGAATGTCTGGGAGAGAGAGTGTAAATGTGTGTGCGTGAGTGTAGAGTGGTCTAAGTCTCTGAGAGGATGCATGTGAGAGTGTGGGAGTGTGTGTGCCTGTAAGGGTATGTGTAAGTGTCTATGTGTGTGTCTTTGTATATGTGTGTCCGTGTGTATGTGTGTGTATAGGAGTGCCTATGTGTGTGTGTGTATGCGTGTGTAGGAGTGTCTGTGTGTGTGTATAGTGCAATGGTGATCACATGAACCCACTTTTTAGATTAGAAATAATCTAAACATCATGGCAGAGACAGAGAACACAGGGGCCTACACCTTCAACATATTGTCTAGCTAACACCAATTGTTACAGTTAGCCTGAGAATGCAACTTTAAAAAAAAAGTTTTGTGATTTATACATGAAAGAAGTGAAACTATCATGGTATTCGAACAAGATGAAAGACTCAACAGACAATCAAGGTATTTTTCAATGTATAATTTCAGTTACATCACACTGTAAATTTTTGCTATAAATTCTGTGCCTTACAATTGTGTCCTCCACAACCACCTGATGAAGGAGCAGCGCTCCGAAAGCTAGTGCTTCCAATTAAACCTGTTGCACTATAACCTGATGTGTGATTTTTTAAACTTAAAAATAAAAACCAGTTGTCACATTTTTGGTGGTGTAAACTAAGAGTGATTAATGTTTATTTGGACACTGGGTGAACTCCATTGTTGTTCTTCAAGTGATGTCACATGATTCTTACATCAATCCAAAATGACACTCGTGCTTGTTTAACATTTTGTCAAAAAAGACAGCTGTTTTACTAATGCAGCATTCCTTCAGAACTGCAAAAACTCCCATCTTCTGACTCAGTGACAGCAGTGTTGCCATTGAAGCAAGCTGTTTGAACTAGACTTATGTCTCTTCCTCTTTTAGATATGACCAGCTGAATGTCAAGAATGCTCACAGCCTATCAGAACTGATAGGGTTAGGGTTAGGGTTAGGGTTGCAACTCGAAAAACATCTGTATGATATCAAAAGAGTGCTCACAATTGAACAGTGGTTCTGCAAAATATATGTTACTCTTCACAGTTCAAACAATGATATACCATGACTCAAATAGTGACCTGATTTCTACACACCTGAAAGAATATTTCCTCAGGTTAGATTCACATTTTTTATTTGGTCCATGTTCTTGTATACTAAATAAAGGAGTCAGATAGCTGGTATCTGTCTTAATAATCAATTCAATTCTAATTGGATGCAAAATTAGCAGATGTTGGAAGCCTGAAGTAAAAACACATAATGCTGGGAATACTTCACAGCAGGCAGGCAAAATCTATCGAGAGAGAAAGAGTTAATATTTCAGGTTTTTGACCTTCGTTAAGAAAGCTATCTTCTTTGCTACCATAGACTGCAAAGACCATACCCCAAATTTACAATCCGCAGAGAGCCAATTTCAATACCAGGAGTTTTGCCACTGACTTTAGCAAGTCTGTGAAAATGGTTTATGTTGAGACTCGGATTTACGGGGTTGTTCATCGGATTTTAATGGTCTCCTTTGTAAAGATTTCGCATAGGTCAGGTTTTCAGCTCACTGGGCTCGTCGGTTACTTTAGTTTTGTGGAGAAAGTGAGGTCTGCAGATCAGAGCTGAAAATGTGTTGCTGGAACAGCGCAGCAGGTCAGGCAGCATCCAGGGAACAGGAGAATCGACGTTTCGGGCATAAGCCCTTCTTCAGGAATCCTGAAGAAGGGCTTATGCCCGAAACGTCGATTCTCCTGTTCCCTGGATGCTACTTTAGTTTTGTCCCCGGGTCACCCTCTTAAAACGCGTAAAACTCCGTAAAATGCACCTTAGAAAGGCTTCTGGTGGAAATTTCATACCTCAGAGTTGAGGGGTGCACATTAAAACTATTGAAACCACCCAAGAGTTTTAGTTGAAATGTACGCTTCATATCATAAATATTGATGGAATAATGTTGATTTCGTTCCTATTTCCTGTTAGGGATAATAGGGCAGAATCTCAATCGCAATGTATAAACCAAATGTTCTATACATCTAACATTTATATAGAAATAAGCTCTGTAAGAACTAAAATATTTTGCCAGATTCATAACTTCACACATGAAATCTGTATTATAAGGAAATTCACACTCTTGTCGAGTGTGTTATTTCAGTCCTCAGGTAACGTTAGTTCCCTTGAGGTCTGTGAAAAAAGTATTTGTTCCCCATCATGTTCTTTATGACCTTGAATTCAAATCTTCCAACACATGATACTGATTTAAACTACGCTGATTTTAATTGTATAGCTGTCAGGCCTGTTCCTTTCCAACATGACATTACGATTTTTACAGTAATTACAAATTCTACTTTTTTGCCACGTAATAAGAGTCCTAGAGGTGTACAGCATGGAAACAGACCCTTCGGTCCAACCCGTCCTTGCCGACCAGTTATCCCAACCCAATCTAGACCCACCTGCTAGCACCCGGCCCATATCCCTCCAAACCCCAAGCTAAGTTTTTTTTTAAGTAAAAGTATTTAAAAGAGTTAACGTTGCTTCACCCCAATCAATTATCTCCTGTTTAACAGTGGACCAAATTTACTAACAACCTCTCAAGGAAAATAGCAAGTCTGTGCTCCTATCATTAATAAGGTAAATCTGACCAGATTAGCAGTTCCAGCAATTCAGCTTGTTTCGTCCCCGACTTTTTTTCCTTTGGTGCCGTGTCTGGTTTTAATGATAAAACAAGTTAGGAATTGCTGGTCCTTGACTATGTCTCGTGAGATGGTGTTGTGGCCTCCTCCGTTAGAGGGCGATGAATGTTCATAGATTCACTTTCTCTGAAAATTCGTCCTTCCACGCTGGACTGGAAACGCTTCCTCTGTCCCAGCTGCTGCCGTTCTCTAGCGCTACTCTATTGAAGAAAAGGTTGAACTGGGTCATGAACCATGTCGGTAAAGTTCTAGCGGAATCGTCCTCGCATTTTCTGCCTGTTGTTTCTACTTTTCACAATTGCATTGCCTGTAAAGTTTAAATCGGTTTGTAAAGTCCACTGACTCGTTCCGAATGTCTGCAGACAGACAAAGAAGCTCACACGTGTGCCACAGTGAAGTGTGTGGTGTGGGTGGGGTGGCTAACAGTTTGCAGCCTGGACTATAACCTGGTGTTGTGTGATTTTTAACTTTGTACACCCCAGTCCAACACCGGCACCTCCGAATAGTGAAGGGGTGATTTTCGTTTTTGTTTGTTTTGGGACGTGGATTATTTTCCTGCCATTAGGAACTTCAATCATTATAAATACAGATTGTCGATTTTAACGACCCCGGGAATGAGCTGCTGCTTGAAATCGAGACTACCCGACTGATTTGCCGGGTCCAGGGCAGCTCCAACCCACCTCGCTCGGGGGCCAAGCACAGAGTGCGAGTCCGGAAATAAACTGAAGATCGAATTCAGCTAAATTAACAGGATGCTAGCACCTTGTCTTCCTCATTGCACAGAGCGTGAGGAGACCTTCATGTTTAGAAAATCCACACTCGTACATCAAGGGGGAAAAAAATTGTCCACTTGATTAGGTCTAAAACAAAAACCTTGCGTCTTTCGCACGGTTAACCCTCCCGGGCGCTTCATAGAGTGTCACCATCAAACGCAACTTGACAGTACCATACGGGGAGAGGCAGATGAATTAAAAGCCTGGTCAGTGAAAGGTTCAATAAAGGGTGGAACAGATAAGGCAGAGCAGATGGGAATCTCCAAGTGGAAGACACCTCATCACCGGTAGTGCAGCGAATGGGGCGTCCAAGAGGAGACAGAGTATGCAGGTCGCCAGATATTGCAGAGGTAAAAACAATGACTGCAGATGCTGGAAACCAGATTCTGGATCAATGGTGCTGGAAGAGCTCAGCAGTTCAGGCAGCAGAGGCCTGTAGAGCTGGATGAGGTTCAGAGGTCGGAGAGATACAGAGAGGGATTTTAAAACAGAGATGAGAATTTTAAATTTGAGCTGTTGCATTTTTGGGAGCCAGCGTAGGTCAACAAGTGCAGGAGGGATGGGAAAGCGAGATTTAATGTGAGGCAGGGCGAGACATTTGGGTGACCACAGGTTTGTAGGAGGCGGAGCTAGGGATGCCAGTTACACGTGTGGTCAGGTCTAGGTACAACACGGGGGCACAATGGACAATTCCACAGCAGATACGTTGAGGCAGGGGAAGAGTTGGGCAATGGAGTTGGAGTAGAATAGTTTAAGTGATGGCACAAGCATGCATTTGGGGGCAGGTGGATAGGTGAGTGGGTTGCATGGCAGGTGGGTGAAGGGTTTTGATGGCAAGTAAATAGTAAGAGGGTGGAGTTGGAGGTGAGTAGTGAAAGGATATGGTGGAGGTGGTTTATTGAGGAATTGGGGGGGCAAAGACCCTCAGTACTGTGGTTATCCAGGAATTAGAGTAGGTTTTCATTCCCTCTAAGTTTTCCTGGGTAACTATAAGGATAAGTAAGTCTGAACGCTGCAAAGTCTATGATTAATTCAGAGTTGGGAAATTTTTGGGATTGTTCCGGATCTAAGATAATTAAAGTTTAAACATGCCTGAGCAATTCCCTTGTATCAGGACTTGTGATGGCCCCTGTGACACATCTGTCAGGGTACATCCAGCCTCTGACTCTCTGGAGATCAGAAGATCTGAGCTAACACCTCTTCAGATGATGTCGATGAGAAATAAGAGGAAGCTAAGCATAGATCCTTAAGGACACCAGCACTGCCAGTGCAGGAGGAAGAAAAAAGGCTATTCTGGTGATTCTCTGGTTTTGACTGGATAGATAAGAATGGAACTAAGTGTGAGCAATCCCAGCCACACTCAACAAATGGTTGAGGGGAATGGAATAGTCAAAGTCTGCAGACGCGTCGGCAAGAATAAGGAAAAACATTTTGTCACAATCACTTTGGGACATTAGTTTTGAATCTGAAAACAACCATTTTGTTACTGGTGTATCAGCAGATCCCTGGTTGGAGTAATGAAGGTATGGAGTCTGGGAAAGATGGGTTTGCCCATGGGATCGATGTTTCAGAACAAAATGCTGAAGGACTTTGGAAAAATGGTTTGCAATGATGGGTGGTGGTCAAGGTTTTTGTTTTGAGATGGGACGTGATAATGGGGGTAGGAAAGAAACTTGAGAAAGATGGTACCTCAGGACAAGAACAGATGAGATTAGTTAGTGGGCCATTGGAATGGAAGGAAAAGGCAGAGTGAGCTGGTCAAATGATCTAAATTTTAGTGACAAAAAAGGCCTTAAGCAACTTGCAGTTATTGTTGGAAGTGGAAGAGGTGGGGAGAGGAGTTTAAGCAGCTGGTTCACAGTACAGCAAAGAGAATGGGAACAGGAAGTTTGCATTCTATGATCGTTCAGCCAGATCTGGAAGTCAATGTTTACTTTTAAAGCCTGAATCCCCTGGCGTTAAGGCTGCTGGGGAGCAGTTAACACAGGGGAGTACCAAGGCAAGAACTAGTAATGGTAATAGGGACAAATGCATCGGAGTTTAAATAGATTAGTAGTTTGCCTTAACTTGCAAGTTAATTGCATTCATTTACTGTAAATACAAAGTGCATATATTACACTAATGTCTTTACAATTGCAAATACTGATCACTTTAGGCAAAAATAGAAAAAGTCAACAACACACAGCTGGCTAGTCACCATTTATGGAATGAACAGACAAGGTGCGGCTTAGAACTGGAAGGAAATATCACAGTGGTCAACATTTAAAAAAAGATCAAAACAAAGGGAATTGGAAAGACATAGTAGCCGATTGCCATGGGGGTGGGGAAGACAATTCAAACTGGAAACAGGCTTTAGATTCCAACTGCCTAAGTCAGGCTGACACTGTGCATTGTCCACTAGCCCGCACAGTCACCATTTCAAGCACCAAGCAATTGCTATCAAACCCCCACAAGCAGCTGCACATACCTATTGCAACTCCTGCCATACGGAATAAGGGATCTAAATAATGGCTGTGTATGTATGACCCCTGGTTTTCAGTGTTCGACAGCAATGACTACTTGCTGCTCCGTACTGCCTCACTGAAACTGTCAGGTTAAGGATTTTCTCATGGTCATCGCTGGCTTTGCTTCACTGTTCAAGAACAACCACCAGTTTGTTGAGAGTACTAATGTCTTGCTGTTGCCAGTGAATCAGCATGTCGCGTTTCTGTTTCAGTAATTTTCTTTGCTGTGAACATGATGACTTCCAAAACATACAACATCTGCTGATTCCTGTCAATACATGAATATTTCAAATTCACTGGTGTGTACTTGCATTAAAGTTCATGATTCTTTGGTTTGTTCCCAGATTGATCATGCTGCCTTTATATTTGCAAATAATGTTTTGAGGAGAAAGTGAGGACTGCAGATGCTGGAGATCAGAGCTGAAAATGTGTTGCTGGAAAAGCACAGCAGGTCAGGCAGCATCCAAAGAGCAGGAGAATCGACATTTCGGGCATGAGCCCTTCTTCAGGAATGAGGAAAGTGTGTCCAGCAGGCTAAGATAAAAGGTAGGGAGGAGGGACTTGGGGGAGGGGTGTTGGAAATGCAATAGGTGGAAGGAGGTCAAGGTGAGGGTGATAGGCCGGAGTGGGGGTGGGGGGCGGAGAGGTCAGGAAGAAGA
>NC_057734.1:31421538-31427894 GCF_004010195.1 Chiloscyllium plagiosum
ACACCAGCTCCTCAGCCATGCATTCATCTGCTCTATCCTCCTATTCCTGCCCTCACTAGCTCGTAGCACTGGGAGTAATCCAGATATTACTACTCTCGAGGAACTCCTTTTTAAATTCCTGCCTAACTCTCTGTAATCTCCCTTCAGAGTCTCAACCTTTTCCCTTCCAATGTCATTGGTTCCAATGTGGACAATGACCTCTTGCTGTCCCCTCTCCCCCTTGAGAACATTCTGCACCCTCTCTGGGACATCCTTGACCCTGGCACCAGGGAAACAACACACCATTCTGCTTTTTCACTGCTGGCCACAGAAACGTCTGTCTGTACCTCGGACCAGAGAGTCCCCTTAACACAATTGACCTCTTGGAATGTTATGGAAAGCCAGTTATTTCTCAATCAGCTTAGAGTGAAATTCCTACTGACTATTGTCCATGGCGGGTGGGCGCTGGGGGGTGGATGGAGGATAAATTGGTGCCTCATATTAATCAGTTAACAGGCCGTTTGTTTTACAGAGGAGTTGACAGTCCACAAATATCGAACAGAGAAACCCTCCAAATCTCCACCTCCACCTCCTCCCCGACGCAGTTTCCCATCGTCTCATGGACTGACCACAGGAAGAACGGGGGAGGTCATCGTCACAAACAAAAAAGAATCAACCCTCAAAGTAAGTCTCAAAGGGAGAAAGGCCTCGGAGGGAAAAGGTGTTTGATAAACAGTTTTCGTGATGTGAGTGTCCCTTTAACATGGGGCGGCACGGTGGCTCAGTGGTTAGCACTGCTGCCTCACAGCACCAGGAACCCGGGTTCGATTCCAGCCTCGGGTGTGTGTCTGTGTGGAGTTTGCACGTTCTCCCCGAGTCTGTGTGGGTTTGCTCCGGGTGATCCAGTTTCCTTGCACAACCCAAAGATGTGCGGGTCAGGGTGAATTGGTCATGCTAAATTGCTCTGTCATGTTCGGTTCATTAGTCAGGGGTAAATATAGGGTAGGGGAATGGGTCTGGGTGAGTTCCTCTTCGGAGGGTCAGTGTGGACTTGTTGGGCCGAAGGGCCTGTTTCCACACTGTAGAGAATCTAATCTGGAAAAAAACAAGGATTTATAAACAACAAGTGGCAATAAATCTAATCTAGAAATCAGGATAAACTCCTTTATTCAGATAGTGACTGGAGAGTGAAGCTCACTACCATGGGGAGTGGCTGAGACAAAGTTTACTTTGCAAAGTAATTAGGTAACATGGACAAGAGAAAGGAAACGGAAAAGATATTGAGAGGCTAGGATAAGGGAACTGGAACATGTGGCGTCTCCTGTGGGGTATGAAGGTTAGTACAGACACTTTGTGCTGAATGGACTGCTGCTGTACTACAGTCTAGATTAGAGTGGTGCTGGAAAAGCACAGCAGGTCAGGCAGCATCCGAGGAGCAGGAAGATCGATGTTTCGGGCAAAAGCCTTTCATCAGGAATGTTGATTTTCCTGCTCCTCGGATTCTGCCTGACCTGCTGTGCTTTTCCAGCACCACTCTAATCTAGACTTTGGTTTCCAGCATCTGCGGTCCTTGGTTTTAACCTTGCTGCTGTACTCCAGGTGACTGCTGTTGCCTGAAAGGGCATTGCTGTGATTGGAGGTGTATGTGACTCTGTAGTTAAAAGCCTCCCCAGTGAATAGGAGCCAGCCTGGAATCTGCTTTGTGATTTCTCGACGTTGTTCCTGCTCAGTGAGCCCTTCATTGAGTCTGGCGAAAGTTACTCTGAATAATCTCCCTTGGCGAAAATTAGCGAAAGTTACTCTGAATAATCTCCCTTGACTCTTGTTGAGGTTCTGAAATGTAATGAGCCCCTTCAGTTTGAGCTGGGCCGTTCAGTGCGATTCCTGTTTGCCCTGAGACTCTCACCTCACCCCTGTCCTTGTAACCAAGAGCCAAGTGAAGGTTTGTGCTGTGTCTGTGGGTCAGCACAATTTGACCATGTGTGTGGAAGCAGGAATATTGCTGCTGCTTGGAAGATTTCCCAGAAAAACAATATTTCCAGTTTGCTTTGAGCTTAATATTTAGGAAGCAGTGTCTCGGGCTGGACTAACTTGTCTCACCTATCCTGATATAAATGGCTGTGTCAGAGTGTCATTCAAAGCCAATCACATCACTGTGGGTTTGGAGTCACTATTAGGCTGGACAGGATACAGTAAGGGCGTTGAAGCAACAGATACTGGGGAACACCACCTCCTGCAAGTTCCCCTCCGAGCTCCTCACCATCCTGACTTGGAAATATATCACCATTCCTTCACTGTCACTGGGGTCAAAATCCTGGAATTCCCTCCCTAAGGGCATTGTGGGGCTACCTACAGCACATAGACAGCAGCAGTTCAAGAAGGCAGCTCACCCCCACCTTCTCAAGGGGCAACTAGGGACGGGCAATAAATGCTGGGCCCAGCCAGTGACATCCACATATCCAGAATTAATTTAAAAAAAGATTGTTATTTACAATAAAGCTATGGTTTCCATTATGAATGTTAGAAAGTTCTTTTTTAAAATCCATTGTTATTCACAACTGTGTTTAAACTCCCCAGCTGCTGTGGTGGGATTTCAACCTATTTCCTTGAGATTATTAATGCAAAAACCTAACTGTATTTCTGGTTATATAATCCTCAGAATCCCCTGCCCTATTTCAGACATTGGCTTCAGGTGGACTGTAAAAACAGCGGGTTGTTTAGCTCAGTCTGCTGGACAGCAGTATGGTGCCAACAGCACCATCAACCACCATCCCCCCCGCCCCCCCACCAGCTGAGGTTACCATGAAGGACCCTCTTTCTCAACCTCTCCCCTCGCCTGAGGCACAGTGATCCTCCGGTTAAACTACCACCAGTTATCTCTTTGTATTGACAGAGCAGCCCTATGGTATTCTCGGACTGTGCTGACTTTACCCTTTTTCTAGTTAGGGATTGAGAGAGACAGTGCTGAACTGTTTATTGTATTGCCAAGCTCCAGTGGATTACCACCCCACCAATTAATTAACGCCCCTCAATGGTGAAACACTAGACACTGCGGCTCACTCTTTGGCCTGTTCAAACTGCCTCCTGCCTGCCTTCCAGTTTAGTGCCCCCTAAAGCTGCAGAATCCACCAGGAGACACAGGAATCCCTGTCTGTTGACTGGTGGGATTTGACCCCCCTTGACAAGAGTGCTCTCTGTTAAACAGAACAAGATATGGAGTCTACACAGTGAGGGATTCCATGCAAACCCCTCATGTAGTTGTGGAAGGACGCAGACAGTGCTGCATGTTGCTGGTGACTGTCTCCTTTACTGATGAAGTAACAACTGATCATCTTAAACTCAGCAACCAGCGAGGTGACTGCTTGAAGCAGCAATATTCCTGCTTCCACACATTAATTCACCAGGAGCTCCTGCGAATTAATGTTAAAGAATAAACTGCTACAACTCCTCATTGAGTATTAGCAAGTTCAGGCTGTTACCATCATCATCCATGTGAAATCTGATGTGACCCTCAATAAAGAACAAACTTGCATTTATCTAGCACCTTTCATCACCTCAGCATGTCCCAAAATGCTGTGCAGCCAATAGAATACTTTTGAAGCACGGTCGAGGTTGTAAATATTGTTTAGTTACATTCCTGTGATGCACCTTGGGATGTTTTCTTCAATTGAAAAATAAATGCAAGCTCCTCAGAAGAAAAATGTAATGCCCCCTGTAGAAGCTCATTTCACCAGGGACTGTGCTTGTGTATAATGGAGGAAAGGAGAAAGTGAGGTCTGCAGATCAGAGCTGAAAACATGTTGCTGGAAAAGCGCAGCAGGTCAGGCAGCATCCAAGGGACAGGAGAATCGACGTTTCGGGCATGAGCCCTTCTGCCATTCCTGAAGAAGGGCTCATGCCCGAATCGTCGATTCTCCTGCTCCTTGGATGCTGCCTGACCTGCTGCGCTTTTCCAGCAACACATTTTCAGTTATAATGGAGGAAATGCTGTCATTAAAGGCTCCCTTTCCTGCCTTTCCCAGAAGGCTGACTCTGATGAAACTGATGCACCAAGACCACATGTCAAGCTGCGAAGGACCATGTCTGAGGCCAAGCCTCCGTCAACACCACCACCGATTGTAGCATCAGCTGTTCGCGATGATGAGGATGAAGAGAATAGGATCATGGCTGAATTGGAGGTTTGTGTTTTTGGATTAATTCTGCTATTACTTCAGGGCAGAGGGAGTGCAATCACTGAAGCTTGTCTTGGGACCAATTTACTTCCTCATATGTTGGGTGATGCAGCAAAGTCCATTGTGTGCTGGAAATTGGGTCATCTCTTCAATTGTTTATTGATTACAAGTTGCCACTTACTCCAAATTAATGAACAGGCAAGTGACTGACTATTAAATGATATCGATGTTTGATCACTTAACTGGCTTCAGAAGCTGTGTTCCTCATTGAATACATCTGCAACTGTTTGTCAGTCACTTGTGACGAACGCTTGGTTTGAGCTGGGTGTGTTTCCAGCCGCACTGTGACATCAGCTCGGCCCAGCTCAGCTCGGCTCAGCTTGGCAATGTGACTGGGCACGTGGACCCTGATGGAATTCCCAGGGCTCTGACACTCCTCGACTTGTTGCTCACGTGAATATTGCACATAACTGGCAAAACGGTTCTGATAGACCAGGCCCAGGGTGACGTTTTGTTGTACTCCTCATGTTTTAGTTCAGTTGGACCTACAGCTCATGCCTCCCAAATCCTCCAGGGTCCACAATGAGTCCACTTACACATCCACTGGGCTCCTGTGGATTCCACACACATTCACTCTGTGTGATTCTGTAGTGTAACCCATTACATTTACAAATCTCCCAGTTTTCAATTTGCAGATTGTCCTTATTTTGACCTTAAATAATCTTTATTCGTTGGTGGTCTTTCAGAGAAGAGAAAACTTGTACTTTACGCAATGTCTTTTATCTTTCTTCCCAATTTCTGGTCCCATTAGGTTTTTCAGAGAAACTCTGTGCCTTTCACAGGCTCAAACGACCAGGGGATGGCTGCTTTCCCCACTCCAGATCCTAGACCTTGCAGGGTTTCCCTACCAAGCAGACGACTAAAGGTAAAGCCTTGTGGCTTCAAAATTCTTCTGAGCACTTCTCTAACGAGCCTGCTTCCACCTCCCTGACTAACCACTGCTGCTCGCACCTCCCGCTCACTTACTTTACTCTTTTGCCTCTTCACTATGAATCTTCTCACCAAACCTTTGATGCCAACCGAGCACTTGGAATGTAGAGTTGGCACCAACCCAACAGCTGGTCAGTCACCCTGGCAGCATGGAATTTGTGTTGACTGAGGCTCTGCCTGTTTATTAATTGCTGCAGCATGTTATCAAGCAGCTGAGAGATGCCTGTGTGTGCCTGAAGATTAGCACCTTGCTTCTGAAGCAGCCTTATAGCCTGAAATCTTCCGAAGCAGCTGCACGTGTGTCTGTGGAGCAGTCACCTACATGCCCAGCTCCCTCATGGAGCTGCTTAGTCATGTGTCGCTCAGCAGCTGCACTCTCTCTGTACTCTTGCAGCCAAATGACTCCGATTCCACTATGTTACAAAGTTGAATCTCCAATCCATTCTATGCAGAAAGTTGGAGAATAGTAGGTGATTCAGCCCCTCAACCTGTCTGCATTTTCCAGTCTCTCTTGTCGTGGTGTCAGTGTCCTTTAGCTTCCATTGCACTCTGTAGACGAGCCCTTGGTAGAATCTGTCTGGATCCTGATCTCACTGGATCCTGAAAAAATTAACTCCTTCCCTTTAGGGCTGGCTACACTCTCAGCCGACAGCACTGCTATCTCAGGATGAACCAGACTGATGTGTCTGGCTTCAATACGGTCAGTCCATTTCAGTGCCAGTTAGTCTTGGGCAGGAAGAGATTTACAAACTAAAGTTCTGCATTCTAAGTTCAGAACTTCACAAAAGCTAACTCTTTCACCATCAAACCCCAGGAATACTTTGCTATTTTTGTGCTTTTAAAGTCATTTATTTTTATCACTTCTTTCCTTCACTCTGCTCCCTGTTAAGTTGACATTTCTGCTACAGTCCCAGGAGCAGCTCAACATCTTCTTCAGGTAAAAACAATGACTGCAGATGCTGGAAACCAGATTCTGGATTAGTGGTGCTGGAAGAGCACAGCAGTTCAGGCAGCATCCAAGGAGCAGCGAAATCGACGTTTCGGGCAAAAGCCCTTCATCAGGAATAAAGGCAGAGAGCCTGAAGTGTGGAGAGATAAGCTAGAGGAAGGTGGGGGTGGGGAGAAAGTAGCATAGAGTACAATAGGTGAGTGTGGGAGGGGATGAAGGTGATAGGTCAGGGAGGAGAGGGTGGAGTGGATAGGTGGAAAAGGAGA
>NC_057734.1:31428072-31433474 GCF_004010195.1 Chiloscyllium plagiosum
CGGGATGTGGACGAGATGCTTTGGAGGGCATCTTTAACCACGTGGGAAGGGAAATTGCGGTCTCTAAAGAAGGAGGCCATCTGGTGTGTTCTGTGGTGGAACTGGTCCTCCTGGGAGCAGATACGGCGGAGGCGGAGGAATTGGGAATACGGGATAGCATTTTTGCAGGAGGTAGGGTGGGAAGAGGTGTAATTCAGGTAGCTGTGGGAGTCGGTGGGTTTGTAAAAAAAATGTCAGTATCAAGTCGGTCGTCATTAATGGAGATGGAGAGGTAGATGCTGTCTGTTTTCAATGTTTGTGCACTAAAGGATCCCTTGCTGGTGCGTGCACTATTTAGCTGCCCTGCTTTAGAAAGTGTACATTTGTGGTGTACTAAACATGACAATTGGGCTGATTGTCTGTGCAATGTCACCTCCTTACCCATGACATAATTTGGCAGATAGGAGTAGTAGTTGGCAAGAGAACATGATATAATGTAGTAATGTAGGCCCATCGTTGTGATCAGCAATAAAGAGCCAGTGCTTAACACACACCTCACTGGGTGGACTCTTTACAGCAGAGACTTCGAACCTTCAAATGACTGTTGCAGCACAATAACCTTGACGGGGGATTGCTGGCATCTGTGAATGGGGCATGTTCAAAGCAAGCGGTTCAACCAATCTCACACAGAAAAGTAGAGTTGAACCGGGCATTAGAAAGTAGAAAGTATGAATTATGTTAAGTCGTGAAGCGAAACAAAGTAAGGATTGGGAAATATGGCTGGAAGAGTAATAACAACGGCAGACAAAAAAAATTCATAAAGTTGCAATCTGAAATATGAGTTTTCTTTTGAATGAGTCTCAACATTTGTAAAGTTATTTTTTTCAGGACCGGAGACATTGTTTAAAATAGAGTATCATATGTGGAGTCACAAAAGGCACACTTATTCTAGAATGATCAAGCTTACTCAGCCATTTCGGATGTAAAATTTGTGACCAAATACATTCATGTAAGTTAATGATAACGCAGGTATTTCAATACAAAGTCTATCCATGAAACCTGCAAAAGCGCAATCTATGGAAAAGCAGGATATCTGAGGCAGAAAGTTTGGAATTTTTGTTGGATACAGAAGATACTGGAGATCTGAAATAAAGACAAAAAATGTTGGAGAAATATCGCAAATCTGACAGCATCTGTGGATGGGGAAGCAGAGTTCATGTTTCAAGTTTAAATTAGAGACATTTTGAGATAAGATGCAATGTTCATTGTTGTGTTACTCTCCCGTTAGCTCCACTGTGAATTTATTGTTAACATGTCACAATGTCTGACCGTTGATGGCAACACTTGCTGTTTTTTGTCTGCGCACGCACCAGCTCGATGTCCCCAGTGGCCACATTTAAGAGGGTCACCTTGAAGGACATAAGGGCTTCCCCCTCTGAGGAAGACAGAACAGATCCCTGAGAGGAAGCAGCAGCAAGACTGCTCCTGCAGCCTCCGCCAGCTCAGAGACTGACACCCTACTCAGTAGTTTTCCATATGAGAATCAGTAGCACATCATTGTCACATTTCTGGAGTTGGCCGAGGATTCTAGCACTCAGAGGACTGTCAAAGAACAGATACCTTCTCAACCTCAGGCAGGAGAGGACCTCATGGTATCAGAAATCTGGGATTTCATACATATGCACAAACAGCAGCAGCAGTCACATATGGTGGGGGGTGGCACTGGACAACTGATCACAAAGGCTGGAGTTGGGACCCTGTTGCATCAGGAGCATCTGACTGACTTCATTGACTGGTTATTGACTGCCACGGTGGGTGGGCGGCCTGGGTTCAACAGTCTGGGTCGCCTGGATAGACCTGTACTCCATCACTCTAGCCATTGGTGCTTAGTACTAGTGGTGAGGGGGACCATAAGCTCACTCCACTTCTTCACAACGTGAAAAGTGTGGTGCTTCAAGTCAGAGGCAGGAACACATATAACCTACCACCCCCTCAGAGAGCCCGTCATGGGACTTCTGCAGAAGTGGCTGAGCCCACCAGCTACAGACCTCTGGCAGTTCAGGTTGAGAAGGGGGCACATGCCTTTGGGCAGGACACATGCAGGATGTCTGGGCCCTCTAGGCATAACCACCCCACTCAACCAAACTTTCAAGGCCAACAGGTCCCACTGTAGGGCAGGCTCCCTCCATGCCAGCTGCAGGGCCTGGCTGTGTGGGATAGAAAGAAGAAACCATCCAGAGGGCACATAGGTGGCACAGGTAACCTATCAGTTTCAATAAATTTTCACATTGGTAAATAAATTGGCTATCTATGTAAGTCTCTGTCTCGCCATGATTGCAACATTAGAAGTACAGAGCTAACCCATACTTAGCTCTACATGATGTTCCATGCACCAAGATGTGACATGAACAGCTCTTACACCCTGCCCTGACAATGGGTAAATGGCAGGTGATTGCTGTTTTGGCACCTGGGCTCCGTCTTTCCAGGTAGACAAACATTACAAACATACAAATAAGGAACAAGAGGAGACCACGCAGGTCTTTGAGCCTGGTCCACCATTCAATAAGATCATGCATTTCCGACTCTACATTTCCTGTATATCCACGATAGACTCTTGATTACTCAGGGAATGAAAGACTATCTACTGCTGCCTAAAATGTATTTAAAGATCTGCATCCACTACCTTTTGAGGAAAGGAATTCCAAAGACTCACAACCCTCTGGGAGAAAAATGGGCAGCCCTTTACTTTTAAACTATGACCTCTTGTTCTAGAGTTTCCCTCAAGAGGAAATGTCCTTTCAACATCCATTCAGGCAAGTCCTCTTAGGATCTTGTATATTTCAGTTAAGTCAATTCTGACTCTCCTGAACACCAGAGGGTACAGGTCTAGCCTGTCTGGCCTTTCCTCATGAAGCAGTCTGCTCATTCTAGGTGTTAGTCAAGTAAACCTTCTCTGAATGAACGAGCTTACTCAGCCATTTCTGATGTAAAATTTGTGACCAAATACATTCATACAAGTTCATGGTAACTTTGTATTTCAGTACAAAGTCTATCCATGAAACCTCAACAGCGCAATCTATGGAAAAGCAGGATATCTGTGGCAGAAAGTTTAGAATTTTTGTTGGATACAGAAGATGCTGGAGATCTGAAATAAAGACAAAAAATGCTGGAGAAACTTTCCAACACATTAATATCCCCCTGTAAGCACGGTGACCAGTACCGGACACAGTATTCCAGATACAGACTCACTAATGCACAATATCCTTACTCCTCCATTCAATTCCCCTCACAATAAAAATAACATTCTATTAGCTTTCCTGATTGCTTACTGAACCTGCAAATTAGCTTTCTGTGATCCATGCACGAGGACACCAGCCCACTCTGCCTGTCAAAGCTCTGTAATCTCCTACTATTTAGATAATATGCTGTAAACATAGCTATTGCAGCACAGGACTTAGTGGGATTGATTTGTTATGTTGCATGGTGCAGTCGGGAGTGTTTCAGCAAGGATTTGGATTGTTCACATTTGGCTAGTGTCTAAGGTTCACAAGGAAAGTAGTATTTGCAGGCAATATTTCATTGAAGTTGCATGGTTGTGTGTGTGAGTGTGTGTGTGCACAGCCACTCTGAGGGTCTACATACAGTGATCTGTATGCTGATACTGATTGCAACATTGACTGTCGGTTCTGGAAGTCACTGCTGGGCACAGACGCTGGAGATCTGCTTAAAAGAAAAAACACTTGGCAGCAATGCTACCCACAGGTATGTTTCATTTTCAGGGCATGGGTAATGCTTTTGGTCTTTGGAGGTCCCCATTCACTCGAACTTGAAGCTCCCACCCTCACAGAATGACACACTTACCCCACTGCATGCTTGTTATTTACAGCACAATGGAAGGCTATAGCTGGCAAACGGTGAGTCTCAGGCTCTTTGACTGTGTGTAGGTGAACGTTAACATCCACTTCCAGGTAGATGTCCCATCATCCCTATAGGCTTTGCACTTCCCCAAACCACAGCCAACCCATCCACCTAAAACTTCCTTTGCCCATTTTATCCACTTAGCCTTTGGCATATTAAAAGAACATGCCTGACTTAGTAGAGCACTGTGCCCCCGTGCAAACCAGGATGCTGCTCACAGTCAATGTCAGTACTCCCTGCATTACTCCTGTGCTCCGCCGTCTCACTACTTATTTATAGAGTTGCCCCCTTTCAGTATTGTTACCCCTGTGCATCCCAGCAGTCTGACCTCAGTTTCCACAAATGAGTTCCTCAGCCTTCCTCCTGCAGTCGTGGCCCAGATAAATCCCTCTTGACTTTTAGTGGGTAGACCCCTAGGACTGACTGAGCCAGACAGGCCCAGACCTCTAACTGCTTTCTTTAGTTAAAAATCACACAACAACAGGTTATAGTCCAACAGAATTATTTGGAAGCACTAGCTTTTGGAGCGCTGCTCCTTCATCAGGTGGTTGTGGAGCAGGATCATAAGACACACAATTTATAGCAAAAGATTAGTGTCATGCAATTGAAATGAGCTTTTGCCCGTAACGTCAATTTTCCTGCTCTTCTGATGCTGCCTGACCTGCTGTGCTTTTCCAGCACCACTCTGATCTAAACTCCTGCTGTGCTTTTCCAGCACCACTCTGATCTAAACTCTGGTTTCCAGCATCAGCAGTGCTCACTTTTGCCTAGGGTTATTTGGAAGCACTAGCTTTTGGAGCGCTTGTCCTTCATCAGGTAGCTTTGGAAGAGGATCATGAGACACAGGAATTATAGCAAAAGATTACAGTATCATGCAACTGAAATGATATATTGAACAATACATGTTCAATATATCATTTCAGTTGCATGATCATTCAATACAAAAGTGCCTTGATCATCCAGCATTCAATTATTCAAATATCGGATTTTCCGGCAAGTTCACAAGGCCCCGATGCTTGACTAAACCATGTTATCCGGCATTTGATTATCCGGAATTTGATTAACCGAACAAAATACTGATGACCATGTCCTTCAGATAATTGAGGTTCCTCTGTGTATCATTTCAGTTGCATGACACTGTAATCTTTTGCTATAAATTGTGTGTCTTATGATCCTGCTCCTCAACCACCTGATGAAGGAGCAGTGCTCCAAAAGCTAGTGCTTCCAAATAAATCTGTTGGTCTATAACCTAATGTTGTGTGATTTTTAACTTTGTCCACCCCAATCCAACACCGGCTCCTCCGCATCATTGCTATCTCTACAGGATGGATCTACTACAAACCGACCGACTCCCACAGCTACCTGGACTACACCTCCTCCCACCCCGCCCCCTGTAAAAACGCCATCCCATTCTCCCAATTCCTTCGTCTCCGCCGCATCTGCTCCCAGGAGGACCAGTACCAAAACCGCACAACCCAGATGGCCTCTTTCTTCAAGGACCGCAA
>NC_057734.1:31434060-31439833 GCF_004010195.1 Chiloscyllium plagiosum
GAACAGCACAGCAGGTCAGGCAGCATCTAGGGATTCGGGCACATGCCCTTCTTCAGGAATGATTCCTGAAGAAGGGCATGTGCCCGAAACGTCGAATCTTCTGTTCCCTAGATGCTGCCTGACCTGCTGTGCTGTTCCAGCAATAAAGTTTCAGCTTTGATCTCCAGCGTCTGCAGACCTCACTTTCTCCTGTTCCCATGCTTCCCCAGACTGATTACACTGAGCCCACAGGGCTGACTATGACCACGTCTCCATACTGCAGAGGCATTGAGTGTGACTCCCCCAACCAGCCCACATCTCATGAATGAATTTTTAAAACTTTTGAGACATGGCCACTTGGTTACACCGTGCACATGCAGTATAAATGGCATGTAGGAGATAGAGAGAGCCCTCTTCTATTCAGCACAATGTCCACCCCTTTGATGTACGTGGTAAGCTGCCTGACTTTTGTGTCTGCACTAAACCACAAGGAGAGACAGAAGTACTGCAAATCTTTCAGGTGCGGCTGGCAAGGCAGGCATGCTGTGTGTATCCAAGGAGGGGTGAAGTGATTAAACACTATGAGAGTGAGCAAGCAGCCCTGAGAATTAGCCTGGTCCAGTCAGTGAGCTCGATGCCTGCCCCTGTGCACACATTATCCTGCAGCAACATTCCGATCAAAGATACCAGTGGCTCCAAAGTGCAGCCATGGAGAAGTGGGCAGGAGATGTGCCATAATGGTGGGGACAGGTTGATGCATGTCAAATGACGGTGTCTGTGGACATGGGATGTGTACAGTTTCTACCCAGAGAGCATGCCCTGATTATTGGTGCTCAGATGGTGATCCAGTGATGCAGGCTGGAATCACCAGACTCCCCCCCCCCCCCACCTCAGACTTTCACGTTAGTAATTGTACAAAGTGCAGGACCATTCATGACTCCTCAGATACTGAAGCAGTCCATGTTCAAATGCAATAAGATCTGGACAATATCCAGGCTTGGACTGACAAGTGGCCAGTAACATTCGTGCCACACAAATGCCAAGCTATGACCATCACCAATAAGAGACAATCTAACCAGCATCCCTTGACATTCAATGATGTTACTATTACTGAATCCTCCACTATCAACATTATTGGAGTTATCATTGATCAGAAATTCAACTGTACTCACCACATAAACACAATGATTACAAGAGCAGGTCAGAAGCTAAGGATACTCACCTCCTGACTCCTGAAACGCTGTCCACAAGGCACAAGTCAGGAGCGTGATGGAATGCTCCCCACTTGTCTGGATGAGTGCAGCCCCAATGACACTCAAGAAGCTTGACACCATCTGGGACAAAGCAGCTCGCTTGATTGGCACTACATCCAGAAGCATCCACTCCCTCCATCACTGGCGCTCAGTAGCAGCAGTGTGTACAATGTACAAGATGCACTGCAGAAATTCACCAAAGATCCTCAGACACCACCTTCCAAGACCACGACCACTTCCATCTAGAAGGATAAGAGCAGCAGATATATGGGAACATCAACACCTTCAAGTTCCCCTCCAAGCCAGTCACCATCCTGACTTGGAAATATTTCACTGTTCTTTCACTGTCACTTGGTCAAAAGCCTGGAAATCCCTTATGGTGGACTGCAGTGGCTCAAGAAGGCAGCACGCCACCACCTTCTCAAGGGCAACTAGAGATGGGCAATAAATGTTGGCCCAGCCAGCGATGCCCACATCCCACAAAATTAGCTTTAAAAAAATTCTTGGCACCCAAGTTTCTTTCTGGTTGTTGGAAGAATAGAAGCCTGTATATTTATAAGGTGAGTTCAGATAGTAATGATGGTGATAATGAGCAATTATCATGATTAACAGGCCTCTCAGTGCTCACTAATAAGAGCTTGTCTCAATGTCAGAGATTTAGTTTGAAAATGGGACTTGCTGATCTCAATGCCAAGAAAGGCCCTACCCGACATCCTGTGATTCTCCCATATTTCTCACCATAGCCCGTGCTGTTGATGTCCATCCATGGTCATCTTTACTGTTATCAGCTTTATACCGCCAACTTCTTAGAAAACAGATTAAATTCTCAAATAGCCATGAATTGTACTCTCATATTCTGGATTCTTAGCATTTTGTCATCTAAACTACAGGTGCTTTAATATAACCACTTACACTATTTGTTTCGTTTTGTTCACATCACGTTCTCTCTCCCTTTGGGGAATAGTGGAAAACCTTGGAAGGATAAGCAGGCTGATCATCAACCTGTTGAATTACATAACAAAAGCTCCTTCCATGGCTAAGACATCCTGCAGGAGAGTTTTAACAATGAGCTTCCAGCTTAAAGGCGAGTGCACGTTTATCCACTGAGCCACAAACTTCCTCGCACCTCTGTAATAGGTGGAGAAAGAAAAATTTCATTGTTCACAGCAAATAAGTGCTAATGGCTTGAATGGCCTTCCTTCTCCATATCGATCTTATGAGTAACATATTTCACATAAACCTTCCCTGTTTGTTCAGACAATTATGACACAGACGCTTTGTTAAACAAATAACTGGTGAATCACCTCAAATTATTTTCATGTGATTCCAATGTAAAGGGCAAAGTCAGTAAATGGTATTTTATATTGAAAAGGGCTGACAGGTGATTTTTGTTAAACTGTATTTTTGTTGCTATGACTCAAGTCCCAGTAGTTGTTTATTTTCCATCCACTATTATAGTAGGGAAAGGTTTAGCAACACAAAGGTGTATACATTAAAACACAGCTGCAAAGAATATCAGTGTTTTAATAGTGACATGTGAAACTAAGTTAAAATCTTTTGTTTTTATTCACTCATAGGGTGTGGATGTCACTGGCTGGCCAGCATTTACTGCCTGTCCCTGTCAAGATGCTCTTGAACTGAGTGGCTTACTAAGCCATTTCAGAGAGCAGTTGAGAGTCAGCCATGTTGTTTTGGGTCTGGAGTCCCATGTAGGCTAGATCAGGTAAGGATGGCAGAATTCCTTCCCTAAAGGGCATTAGCGAACCAGATTAGCTTTTAATGCCAATCAAAAATGACTTTGTAGTCATCAGTAGATTCTTAATTTCAGATTTTTAAAAAAACTTAATTCAAATTCCACCATCTGCTGAGGCAGGATTCTAACCCACATCCCCAGAACATTAGCCGAATTTCTCAATTAGTAGCCCAGTGATAAAATCACTTGGCCATCACCTCCTCAGTCATCCAGATTGGGCTATACTGAGGGGACATAGAAGGACATTTCAGTATGTCATTATAGTTTTAATTCAGTTGATCTCATTTTTCCAAATAATTATCTTTTAATAATCAGCAAGGTGTGACATTCACCACATTGGTATAAAGTTCAAAATATCAAGTCCTTGATAACTCAGAAAGTCTCTCCAGCAAGTAGCTTGGAAATGTTGACCAGAATGGACCGGGTATTAATTTCTGGTTTGTACTCCACTAGCTAACCTCAGTTCAAATGTAAGCTTCACTTCAATTAGTATTTGTGCCACTGCTTAGGGAAGGGGAACACTGAGGGTCAACTTTCTAATTAGATATGCAGTTCATTCACACTGGCCTATATGACAATAGAGCCCGACAACACACACTATTAATATAGGTTCATGAAAAATGGACAATTAGTTGGCGGACTGCAGACAACTGGCCACTGTAATGCTAAATAGTTTCTGAGAGTCAACATTTGGCCACATGTTGGCAAGGAAATATATTAATCTTGTTGTTATAAATACATAAGATATATTACAGTTAGAAATGTCTTATTGAGATTGTTTAGTGTACAAAAATCATTCACACTGTTTTACCCATGATTTGTGATTGTTTTACATGAGTTAAGTAACCTGCACAGTGCATGTCAATTTCACTGTAGTTTTTTTTTAATCTTTAAATGAAAACATTAAATGAATGAGTCAGATATTATTAAAAAAAAGCATGGGGACACCTAGTGAATGCAAGGAATAGTGGGGACAACAAATGAAACATCACCGTGTCGTGAGTAAGAACAAATAACTAAATGGAACAAAATTAAGAATCACAGTGCTCTGGTTGGTGAGGTGGGTTCTAATTGCCAGACGGTGATATATCAGAAAGGGAAAAGTTACTTTCACGCTTTGTTCCAGGAGACCATCACACACGTAGGCTTGGTACTTCTGGTTTGAGTTCCAGGTCAGGGACTGGATCTTGTGTCCGGAAATGAGACCATTATGAAAATGCAGAAGTAGCAATGGAGAGGCCTCAGTGTCAGCAGTAATCCAACAGATCTGAACTTCTTGTGGTTTGTGTGGCCAGGGACGACAAGGTGGACGAGAAGTGAGCACAGCACCACAGTGCAGGGAGACATTCAAGTGGGAGGAATAAAAAGGAACGTGGCAGGCAACTGTGTGGTTACAGGGATAGATGCTGCACTCTGTAAGTCCTGATGTTGGGCTGCCTTGTGCTGGAGTTGGCAGGGGAAAATCCCAGTTGTTAAAATGCACCTTGATCGGACTATCTGCTGAGTAAGCATGAACAGATAGGGGCTAAATTTAAAAAAAACAGACAAAGGTAATATCTGGATTTTACAAGAGCAAGAAGCAAATTGGCATAGGGTAAATAAGAATTAGAGAGTTGAAGGGGTGCCTGAGATGAGATTCAAATGAATGGCCCATGAAGAGGGGACTAGCGCTGAGACCGATCTCCTGGGTGAGATTAGTAGAGAAGGCTTTAAACCAAATGATGATGGTGCTGTAGAGATGTGGTGTTTTCATCTGAATGGAATTTGCAAAGTGAAAGAGAAAGGGCAAGTCAGTTTTGCAGGATAGTGGTATGGTAATGGTAACCAGAGTGTGACAGAAAGAGATAGAGCACACAAACAGAATAGCAAAGCTGCAAATAATGGGCAGAGGAGGGGGAAATGGCTTTAAACTAACAGAGCAAGAGGAGAGTTTGAGTAAAAGGAGACTTAGAAATCTAGGCATAAAAGTTGAGGCAATTAAAATATATATCAACGTAGGCAAAGATGAGCTGAGTAATAGTGCATCAGAAAGTAAATTTCAAGCCAGCAATTATTGTAAAAAAACCATCAAAATCATTTTGTTTGGATGTGAAGTGTATCCATAATAAGAGATGAACTAGTGGCACAAAAAGAGAAAAATAATATGGGTCTACTTGCCATTACACAGACATAGTTACAAGATAAACAAAGCTGAGAATAAATAGTCCAGTGTACACAACATTTTGAAAAGACAGACAGAATGAAAAATGAGGAATGATAGAGCTGATAATGAAGGATAACCTAAGGACATTATTGAGGCAGACGGCAGAATAGAGGCCACAAGGATGTGGGTGATGGTGAGATTTGTGACAGAATCACAAGAGAGGTCCAGCAAGGTCTATCCCACTATTGAGAGCAAAGCACAGTCTGGGAGTGGTAGGATAGGTTTCTCACTAGGTAGTGGCAAGTTGCCAATTAAGGGGGATTATAGTCTGCTAAATGTTTTATTAACATTACAACTTGCCTCAATAATATTCAGCTTTCTATCTTCCCAAATGCTCCAAATAAGTTAGACATGGACGTCTGAGCGGGTACCTGACCCACCCTCCCATCCTTGCACTTTCCCCTGCCACCGCAGGAACTGTAAAACCTGCGCCCACACCTCCTCCCTCACCTCTATCCAAGGCCCCAAAGGAGCTTTCCACATCCATCAAAGTTTTACCTGCACATCCACTAATATCATCTATTGTATCCGTTGCTCCCGATGCGGTCTCCTCTACATTGGGGAGACTGGGCGCCTCCTAGCAGA
>NC_057734.1:31440046-31502637 GCF_004010195.1 Chiloscyllium plagiosum
ACCCTCCTCTAGCTTATCTCTCCACGCTTCAGGCTCTCTGCCTTTATTCCTGATGAAGGGCTTTTGCCCGAAACGTCGATTTTGCCTGTCTTCGGATGCTGCCTGAATTGCTGTGCTCTTCCAGCACCACTGATCCAGAACCTGGTGAATTCAGATTGCTGCTGGCTGCAAGGAGCCGTCATTTTGTTCAGCGCCTTAGGGCAGGATCTATGGCCACCAATAGCATGCACATCTTGTCCACAGGCATTGGCATCCACCATTTGCCAACCCCTCACAATGCTCATGGCATCTCTCCAGTTCCCTTGTCGGACACTTGGGAATCACAGGTCTGGATTGAGGGCACTCCAGGAACTAGCAGTGAAAGGCTACTGCAAGGAGACTTTGCATGAAAGGGATCGGCAGCCAGTTCAGGGATTGAACAAGGCTGCTTCTCGATGCTGCTCGCTTACTCGCTGGGTGCTTGCTCACTAAGCACCTAGCTGTGTACTTAGAGCGTCAAAGCCTTGCCTTGTCATGTATGCCATGCCTGTTAATGCCTTGGTGTTTCAGTCTAAGCCAAAGCCTCTGCTATATCAACGAGCCCTTTTGTGCAGAAGAGGACAGATTGCTTCTCAGTAGGAATCAGTCTGATGTGGAGAGGAGTACGTTCAGCAGACTGAGACATCAAACTCACACCTACAGTGTGTGCCAGCTGCTTGTGAGGCATATACATTGCATGTTCATTCCACCAAATGGCCCATGTCTGAAAGTGAGTGACGGCTTGTCCTCAGTTCTGTCAAAAGCAGACCACCACTCACTGGCACAGTCTGCACACAGTCCAGTAGCTTAACAATGGTCATTCAGCCACTTAGGCTGGGCATGGTCAGGGAAGCCATCATTCCTGTAGGGCCAACATAAGCAGTCTTGGGCATTGCATATTGTCAGTTGGAGAGCTGCAAAGACAGTAATGATAAGTCTGGTTAGTTATATTTCAGGGCTCCTTGTCGAAGTTGGTCTGGGACATATACTGTCCTAAGGATCCATGCATTGACTGTTAAGTGGAGGTGTGCGGTGTGGGGGAGGGGGGAGGCAGCAAGGGATCACTGCCGAAAGAATTAGGAAAGTCAAGGCTTGGGCAGTAAAGCAGAGTCATTTGCAGAGGTGGGAACAAGTAGTGACAGGAAAACACTCAACATGTATGGGGAGAAGATGGAACAGCATTAGAAGGCAAGGTAGGATCCAGGGCTGGGGTAAAGTGGTTACTGACAGGGACCAACACTGTAATATCCAGAGGGAGAGCATAGAGAGCTCCAGAGTGGCCATCATTAAGGTGTAATCCACAGCCTGAGGGGACAGGGAAGACTTGGAGGTAAATTTTGATATGGTGGGCCTCTACATGGGCTGATGGGTGGACGAGGCCTGTTGGAGTGGTGTGAAGTGAAAGGGGACCTGGAGGTTCTGGGGTGTACCTCCAGGTACAGCCACAGTGTTATGGACTAAGCCAGACCATTCAAAATATTCATAAACAGGCAGCTCAGACCATAACTTTGCAATTTGTTTCACTCAGTGTACAGTGAAAATTAACTGGATTAAGTTACTAGATTTCAAAACAGACAAAAATTTATTCACAAAATTACACAATAAAGTGCAAAGTACAGAATAAAGATCCCCTACAGAATTCAGCCTATCCAACTGGACTTAATTATGCTGTTCCGAATATACACAACAGTCCCAATAAGCAAACTCCCTTTAAAAACCAGAATAAATGGAACACATACTTACAGGTTGAAGGGCAGAGAGAGAGAGAGAATTTCGACACAGCTCCCTGTTGAACTTCCAACCAGTTCAAGACTGAACTAAAAACTGCTCAGCTCAGCTGGAGAGCTGACCACTCCCCTTTCTTTATACAGGTCACTTCTAAAACATGACCACTTTGGTCTGAAGTCTCATCTGTTTACATATAAATAAAATACTGTACCAAATCAGACTGATTGGAGCCAGGCCCAGTTTATTGCTCCTCTGAAAAAAATCAAGGACAAAGTATCCTTGAGCCAAGGAACAGCTTTTAGAAAAAACAGGGACTAGCTTTGTGACAACAGACCAATTCTGATAGTGTTCACCATGAGCTGCATGCCCTGCCATGACCTGCTGTTCTCTGAATTGAGGTGCAACTGGAAAATGGTGGGTACAGTGCCCAGAATGGACAGAGTTAGTATCAGTTTGATGATTGAAAGCAAAGGATCCATGTCTTCTGGACGTTAGACAGATATTTTCTAATCAATCTGCCCTGAGATGTTATTACACACCTCTGGAGTAGGTGGGATTGAAACTGGGTCTCTCACTCAGAGGTAGGGACACTACCATTATGGGCACTTGCATATTAAAGAGGCAAATACATGAGGGAAGTGTTTGCAAACTGCAGTTACATTTAATTGGCAATTATTTCATCATCCGTTTGCAATGCATGCACAGCGAATATGTTCAGAGTTCAAATGCTGGTCAAAGGCAATTTGCTCTGTTGTCATTAGTTCCTTGCAATTTGAACACCAGCATCTCAAAGTTGCAAAAGTTAGCAGCAATTACTTAAAAAGAGGCAAGACCTAATCTATGACTTGTGCAACTTCCAAAGGATGTTGTGAGAGATGGGACGATCACTTCCTCATCTGTTATGTGCATCTAATGATGGACTCTGATGAATATAAATTGAAAGGTGGAATGCTGATGTGGGTGAGGGATGGGAAAGGGGTCAGAGTGCAGCAGACATTCCCTTTTGATATAATGTGTTGGCCGCTCAGCCGGGGTGGCATCTTCAATAAGTGGGTGCACTCACTGAGGCTGAAGTTGAAAGAATGGTGGAGATGTGGCCCTTGTTAATGGGGTGCTGAACGTCTCACTGTCTGGAGGGACCTCATCTGCAAGATATGTCACTACTGATTGTCCTAAAGGAGAATAACTTGTTTTGCTCCTTATATTCCCAACTCAGGTTATTTCCAGCAGCAGTCATGTGTCCAGCAGCTGCTGGGATGTTGTACTTTGCCTTGAACAAATACTTTTTGAAAGTTTAAAGACATCAACCTTCATCAACCACCTCCACTGATCCGTCAAAGAACTCAATCAAATTAGTCAAAGATGATTTGCCTTTAACTATTTAACAATCCTATATTTTCCTAATTGACAATTAATTTTGTCTCAGACTGTTTGCTTAAAACATTCCTGGTGACGGATTTTAAGCTAGCCGGTAGTAGTCAGGTTTAACTCTCTCACCTATTTTTGAACAAGATGTATCATTTGCAATCCTCCAGTCCTCAAATTTAAACAGGATTGGAAGATTGTGGTCACAACCTCTATTACTTTCACACTTGCTTCCTTCACCAAACTAGGATACATTCCCATCCACATCAGGTGACCTTTCTACCTTAGATATTTTCAATCAAACTGTTCAGATGTGTTATGAGACACCTCTGGAGCAGGTAGAACTTAAATTCAGGCCATCTGGCTCTAACCTAAGGACATTGTAGTGTAGCACAAGAGAGCTCCCTTTCTACTTTAAACACTGTCAATTTATGAACTATCTACTTTTTTTATTTAGTACTAGTTATCTAATCCTCTCCTATCTCCTTCTTGGATTTGCAGCATCTACTATGCCAGTGAACATGCAATCAAATGAATGAGGCACGTGCAAAAGAGTAATCAGCAAATATGGATACATTTTTATGACGAATGCCAGTAGCAAAGGCCAAAGCCTTGGGAAGCTCTAAATGAGCTTTCACTGGATAGCCCATCAGCTATATTATATAAAACAATTTAAGAGAATAATTTGAGTCATAGAGTCATGGAGAGGTACAGCGCGGAAAAAGATCCTTTGGTCCAACATCCATACTGACCAGATATCCCAACCTAATCTAATCCCATTTGCCAGCATTTGACCCGTATCCCTCTAAACCCCTCCTATTCATATACCCATCCAGATTCTTTTTAAATGCTGCAATTGTGCCAGCTTCCACAACTTCCCCTGGCAGCTCATTCCATACACATACCACCCTCTGTGTGGAAAAAGTTGTCCCTTAGGTCTCTTTTATATCTTTTCCCTCTCACCTTAAACTATGCTCTCTAGTTCTGGACTCCAACACCCCAGGGAAAAGATCTTGTCTATTTACCCAATCTATGCCCCTCATGATTTTATAAACTTCTATAAGGTCACCCCTCAGCCTCGAAAGCTCCAGGGAAAACAGCCCTAGCCTATTCAACCTTTCCCTATAGCTCAAATCCTCCAACCCTGGCAACATTCTTGTAAATCTTTTCTGAACTCTTTCAAGTTTCATGACATCCTTCCAATACGAAAGAAACCAGAATTGCATGCAATATTCCAAAAATGATGTAACCAAAGTCCTGTATAGCCACAACATGACCTCCCAAATCCTACACTCAGTGCTTTGAACAATAAAGGAAAACATACCAAATGTCTTTTTCACTAGTCTATCTACCTGCAACTCTACTTTCAAGGAACTATGAACCTGTACTCCAAGATCTTTGTTCAGCAACACTCCCCAGGACCTTACCATGAAGTGTATAAGTCCTGCTCCGATTTGCTTTCCCAAAATGCAGCACCTCACATTTATCTAAATTAAACTCCATCTGCCACTTCTCAGCCCATAGGCCAATCTGATCAAGATCCTGTTGTAATCTGAGGTAACCTTCTTCGCTGTCCACTACACCTCCAATTTTGGTGTCATCTGCAAACTCACTAACTATACCTCCTGTGTTCACATCCAAATCATTTATATAAATGATGAAAAGCAGTGAACCCAGCACCTTGTGGTCACAGATCTCTAGTCTGGAAAGCAACGCTCCACCACCACCCTCAGTCTTCTACCTTCAAGCCAGTTCTGTATCCAAATGACCAGTTCTACATGTATTCCATGAGATCTAACCTTGCTAACCAGTCTCCCCTGAGGAATTTTTCAAATGCCCTACTGAAGTCCATATACAACCTGATGAAGGAACAGTGCTCCAAAAGCTAGTGCTCCCAATTAAACCTGTTGGACTATAACCTGCTGTTGTGTGATTTTTAACTTTGAAGTCCATATAATCATGTCCACAACTCTGCCCTTAGCAATCTTCTTTGTTACTTCTTCAAAAAACTCAATCAAGTTCATGAGACATCATTTCCCACACACAAAGCTATGCTGACTATCTCTAATCAGTCCTTGCCTTTCCAACTACATGTAAATCCTGTCCCTCAGGATTCCATCCAACAACTTGCCCACCGTCCAAATGTGATAGACGGTGCCTGAACTTGTAAGACAGTGAATAATCTGAGAGTTAACACTACATTCTATCAATTTAGGATAAAGGTAACATATGTGGAAAAAGATAGATAATTGGGAAAGGAAGAAAGATCTGCTTTATTAGGGATAGAATGAACACAAGCATATTTCAAAAGAGAAAGGAAGATCGGTAGAACAGAAGAGAAAATGAAAAGTTAGCTTTGGATGGAGAAACTTCAATAGCTCATATTGTGAAGAAAAATAGAATGCTATCAGGATCAAATGTCTGGAAATTGGATGGCTGGATGGCAAGGATAATTGTGTAGGGGAAAAAAATCTGCAGATGCTAGATCCAAAGTAGACAGGCAAGAGGCTGGAAGACCACAGCAAGCTAGGCAGCATCAGGAGGTGCAGAAGTCAATGTTTTGGATGTAATCCTTCTTCAGGACTGAGGGTGGATGTGGGGTATCTGCAGATAAAGTTGGAGGTGGAGGCAGGAGTGGGGATAGGTGAAGGAAGGTAGAGGGAAGATCAGATTGGCCCATGGGAGGAATGAATCCGGTTGGTAGCAGGGAGCAGTGGAAGGGAGGGGGAGGGGTTGGGAAGGGAGTTGGGAGATGGGAAGGGAGGCTGTGATCAGTCATATCGGTAGAATAAAATAAAGGTTTTCCAATATGATCGTTGAGATTATTAAAGCTTTAGACATGAACATAACAGTTTGGTACCATGAGAACAGAAAGGTAGATCCCTAGGACTTGTAAACAAAGAGGTCATTGACAAGAAATTAGAATGAACAGCTCCTGAGTGCATCAAGACAGCAGTTTTTCTATGGAAACAAAAACAAAATAGGTGTACACACTCAGCAGGTCTAGCAACATCTGTGGAGAGCAGAGTTAACATTTCAGGTCCAGTGGCCTTTTCTCAGTCTTTCTACTGAGTTGGTGTTATTAGTTCTAAAGGTTGACTTACAAAGTTTGGTGGAATTTTGACTTTGTTTGGCCATACATTTTGTAAATATTATTGATAAAATGCAGTGTAGATTATAAAACACATCAAATGCCCAATAAAAATCACACTTTGATAGCACGTTAGGTAAAAATGTGTCCTCTTGCTGATCAGCATTTTAAACGATAGAACAAAGCCTATCCAACTTTGTTCCTGTTTCATCAAAATAGTTTCATCTATGTATTAAACATTCTTCAAATAAATTGGTGCCACTTTTCATTCTAAAGAGTTTTCAATAATTTCTTTGATAATTTAATTGTTACATTTTTAATGCAGATTTACCAAATATTTTAATGTATAATGTAAAAATGCTCATTTTTGGATTATAGTGAAACAGCATAATGAAAATTAAAACAGCATTGTGCCCATGACATTTTACGCAATGAGTTCACAAATCAGATGTGCCATTGTGCTCAGTGAGCTGGTTTCGTAGAAGGAGGACTGGCAAAAAAAAACTATTGCATATACAGCCATCAATACTTTCTAGGGCTGTGTTCCTCAAGGGATGGATGAAGACAGCACACTCTGGTCTAACCAGAAGAGTGTCTTGTTGGAAGCAAATTCATTCAGTTCTGATGAAGAGCAACAGGACTCAAAACATTAATTCAGCTTTCTCCCATAGATGCTGCCAGACCTAGAGAGTTTCACCAGCAATTTCTGTTTTTCTTTTGGATCTCCAGCATCTGTAGTTCTTTGTTTTATTTGTTTATTGCCCCTCTACAACTATTTACCTGCTACAAGGACATGAAATCCATTATTATGGAAACTGTGAGGAGGACTTAGTCTTAGATAAGACTTCTTCAAGATCCTTTCTTATTCACACATCAAGTCCGCATAATATCATTATTGCACTCAATCAGTATTACATGTTTCAGACCCTTACAGACGCAGATACAGTAACTCTTCATAGGCTTTTTGTTGATAAACAAATGTTAAAAAATAATAGTTTTAAAAATTACATTTCCCCCTATCCCAACTCCACCCAACGATTGGACTTTACAAATTCAGACAATCTGAAGTTTTCCCTAATTTCCCAGAATATTTCTCTTCAAAATTGGAAAAAGGAAATTAGTTGGGTAGAAAACAATGGACTTTGCCTGTCATCCTGTTGGTCTGACACTTGCAGTTCCTTCTGAAAGGAGGATCTTATATCTTTATTTCTTTTGTAGGTGATGTTATTATTATCTTCAGAGCAGAGAATATTTACTTTGCAGCAGCATGAATCCTTGGCCACGCAGTGCTGAGCTCTTTTTTGTGGTGGCTTCCATAGAGTTGTATGCACCACATCTTCAATGTGCATCAACGAACTTTGTTCTCAATCTGCTTGTAGATCTGTGCTGATGAAGGAAGTGGTATTATTTCATTTGCAGATTAATCAATAAACTCAAGTGGGGTATACTGGCTGTGGTCATTGGCTGTCTCTTTGTTGTGTATCCTCACAAACCTTGCTATTTCTTTGAATTTGAACAATTAACAATGTCAATAGCGGTGAAAAACATTTCTGCCAAAGCAGCATAGTCACAGGCTCTCACCTTGTTGACAAGATGAAACAAATTTCTTTTTCCAACATGATTAACCTCAAGAATTCTGTTTTTGTTTTGTTTAGGATTTTACGTCTTTAAAACGGATCTCTCCCTCTCAGGGCCTTAATGAATTTTCTGAAATATGTCTCTGTTAGACCAGAACTGCTCACATCTTTACATTGCCCAATGCACATATGCTTTAAAACACTGGCCTTATGAGATTCCTGACTCTCTGATATATAGATTAGGAATTTTTGTTCTGGCCCTGTTATTTATGTTTTCTTTTCTAGCCATGCCTCATGGTGTTGTTGACTTTTTTAAAAATTCTCATTCATTCGCCCTGAGTTACAGTGCCATTTAAAATTTCTCCTTTGCGCCAGGCAGTTCTGGTTTTGATTCACATTATCTGATGTCAGTTCACTTACTGATTGAACTCTGACTGGTACAGACCGCCACTCTGGATGCAGCCTATACCTCTGTGTTGGTGCTAAAACATTTCTTCTGATCCAAGACATCTTTTATCATTCTTTGAAATGTCGATACGAAGTTTCTTTTCCAGACTTCATCAGCTAATTACTGATGATTGCGGCTCTCTGTGCTATAGAATAGGCAACCAATCTTTGGATCCCATTCAGAAGACCATTCTGCTCACCATCTTATACAGTGAAGCTACAGCAGATCTTTAGATTGTCACCAAGCTCACCATGCTGTATGTACTGCCACCAACACCTTTTAGGAATATCTTCCTGAAGGGTCCAAATGGTATAGCATTCATGAAGGTAGCCACCTCTGTTCTAACTAGTAGAGTTCCTTATGCAACAGAATATACCCATGTTATACAATATGTGTACCCATCTGTTTCACTAATGTCCTTCAGGGAAGGAAATCTGCTGTCCTTACATGGTCTGCTCTACATGTGACATGTGACTCCAGATCCATAGCAATGTGGGTGACTCTTAACTGCCCTCTAAGCAAATTGGAATAGGCAATAAATCCTGGCCCAGCCAGCAATACCCCAATCCCCTGAATGAATTAAAACAAAAATAGTTCATTGCATCTCTGCAACTACTTGTTGCAAGGATGTGGGGTAGATTATTACAAAGATTGTTAGGATGACCTGGTCTTAGGCCTGATTGCTTCAAGATCATTAGTTACTCCCCCATCAAGTCCTTATGATGTGATCACAGTTGGTGCTGCAAAAAATTGACCCTTTCAGATCCATATTCAGCAGTCATCATTGTTTAAGTGGGACATGAAATTAAATTTTTATGGGTGACAAAACTCCAAGAGACTAGTCCAAGTGGCCCATGAAGATATAATCTTGAACACCAATTCTGTTTAAATTTCACATTGATCAATTTTTGAATAGATGAAATATTGTCCCATAACTGAGTTGTCATCTGATCACATATTTATTTTCTAAAGAGAAAGCTTTGAATTTACAGTTACTCTTGCTGAAGGTAAAGTTAGTTTGGTTGTTACTAAAAACTTCTCATCTATATATTGACTACAATTGACTATAAATATTGCAGCCAGATACATTCCACATAGATAAGGTCATTCACAAACGTAGAACACTGCAAAGGCATTCATGGGAGTGTATACATGTTGGGAGGGGGGGGGGGGCGGGGGGAGGAGGTACAAATCATCACTGCCAATGGGCAGTCTAAATTCTGTTTGATTTCACAGACTTAAGATTAATAAATGTCCTTTTTCTCACAGGCCAATGTTGAATACCTTGTATTGTTTTGCATATTGATTCAGAATCTCTGAAACATTGTACTAAATTGAAAATTGTGATTGCAGCGTCCATTATAATCTGACTCCCATGCAAGATACAATTATATGTTTGAATTATATTAGTTTACGTGTGAATTTTGCATATGAACCCAAAATGCAAAACATGGAAATACGTATTGGCATATCGGGCTTTGTTCTGTGTTAACTAAAGGTACCAACTCATACTCCTTCAACCTAAGCAGCTGTAATAACAATCACTCACACTGGTACAATGTATTTGTGTTGTAAATTACACGCCACAGATTCCACTAATGGGCAGGGGATGGTCATTGAGCAGCAGGAGATGATACAATGCAACTGAAAACAGGGTAAGTGGTACACTTGAGAAAGTTTATGAGATGTGAGAGAAATGTAGTAACACAGTGAGTTTTTGGGGAGGTATTTCAGACTTCAGGTGAAAACGTTTATTACAAGGGGAGTTATATGTGTGTAGAGCTGCAGGCTTTCTGAGGAGCATTGATACTCATAGGGCGGCACAGTGGTTCAGTAGTTAGCACTGCTGCCTCACAGTACCAGGGATCTGGGTTCAATTCCAGCCTTGGGCAACTGTCTGTGTGGAGTTTGCACATTCTCCCCATGTCTGTGTGGGTTTGCTCCAGTTTCCTCCCATAGTCCAAAGATGTGCAGGTTAGGTGAATCGGTCACTCTAAATTGTCCATAGAGTTAGGTGCATTAGTCAGGGGGAATGGGTCTGAGTGGGTTGCTCTTCGGAGGGTCGGTATGGACTGGTTGGGCCGAAGGGCCTGTTTCCACACTGTAAGGAATCTAATCTAATCTAGAAACTATATTCCACTTTTATTTTGAGGTGACCAATCACTATTATTTACTTCAGACAATACCCAATCATTGCTCTTCCCCTGTTATATGTCTAAGAATATAAGAAGTAGAATTTGGCTATTTGAACCTACTTCAGTGTTCAACAAGATCATGGTTAATTTTCTAAGACAACCCACCATTCCACATTATTCTTTAACCCTTTAATTCCCTTAGTATGCATCAACTTCAGCCTTAAGATCTTCAAAAGCTGAGCATCCACAGTGTTCTGGGTACAGAATTTCAAAGATTCACAACCCTTTGAGTGATAAATGTCTTGTCATGTCTACCCTAAATGCCAGACTGCCAATTCTGAGGTGTGACCCAGTGGAGGTGGCTGGTGCAGGGGGCAACATCCCCGCCTCTGCGCCAGAAGTCCGGGTTCAAAGTCCCAATGCAAGACTTGCTGACCAGGGAGGTTGTGTTCAGAAGCAAGCAGGCTGAGAATTGACCTAGGTTAGAGTAGTGCAGGAAAAGCATAGCAGGTCAGGCAGCATCTGAAGAGCAGGAAAATCGATGTTTCGGGCAAAAGCCCTTCATCAGGAATGAGGCAGGGAGCCTTTGGGGATTCCCTGCCTAATTCCTGATGAAGGGCTTTTGCCCGAAATGTCAATTTTCCTGCTCCTCGGATGCTGTCCGACCTGCTATGCTTTCCAGCACCACTCTAATCTAGACTCTGATTTCCAGCATCTGCAGTACCCATTTTTGCCTGAGAATTGATCTGTAACTCCTTCCCCGCCACTCGCTGTAAGAGTGGGAGAGATTCCTGGTTAGCAAGGTCATGGGAATAAATTGGATCCTCCACCATCACTATCCATAGTCCAACATGGATGTAAAAGTATATGCCACTCGGCAAACTGAACTCCTTCACAGGGATCAGTTAGCTCAGTTAGTTGGATGGCTGGTTTGGATCAGATTGGCATCTCTTTCAGCTGCACCTGTCTCTGCTCTCAACGTATTGGAGTTTGTGACATTAACCTTTGCGTAGAGAACGCAAAAACAATATCAATATAACAATTTTAAGATTAAAAAAAGCATACGCCAACTGTTGATTATTGTGAAAACTCTGTCTTGAAATACAATTATTTACATTTCATAAAATGCAACACCATCTCTTCCTTTCATTATTGTAAAATCGCCGTCATGAAATACAATATTGAAACTTAGTCAAAACAGGAAGAGGCGAAGAATTTCCTCAGCCTTCTGTTGAGCTCTAGGACCCAGAGGAATCTTTCACTGGGACTACAGGGAAGTGTCGAAAAGGACATTTAATTATCGCCGAGTGAGTGCAGTTACATTCTACAGAACATCCTTAACCGAAGCCACCGATTGGCCGCGTCTCCAGGACCCGCGAAGCGCCCGTGTCCCGGTCAGTTTGCTTCCTGGAACTTTCTGACTTTTGAAAGGTGTGATCTGCTGAAGGCAAGGAAGAAGTGATGGGCTCTACACCTTCACTGCCCGCCTGGGAGATCCGCAATCTGGCGAACACAACCGGCTGTGAGTACAGATCCAGGCTCTCCTTGACCCTGGGCTTGTTTAATAGGCGAGCTCAATGTAAGAGGGAAACTGTTGAATAATCCGGGAGGGTCGTGAAGGAAAGACTGGTTGGAAATGTATTTCCTCATACGGAAAGGACATGATAAACATTGAATAACTGGGTGGTTTTCAGTTCCCTTTCATCGCACTGTCTTTAAAGCTCAACAATGAATATATGCGCTGTAGCCAAATTTCTTTTTCTCAGAGTTTGTGTTCCTCCCCCACCCCACCCCACCTTGTTTCTGCCTCCTTTTCTCGGAACCCTGAAGTTGTCGTTTGGTGCGTCCCTCAAATCTGGCAGTTACTGATAACGCGAGTGAGCGGCTAACCGACCATGGGGGGCTTCACAATGGGCCGCCCTGCTGCTCACACCTTCCATTCTCTCAGTGCCAGGGTGACAGACGAGGGTGGGCTTCCGCTACCGAGCTGAATCCTGCCTCTGGGTGACCCTCGGGTTGAGCAGACACACCGGGGAAGGAGCTTGAATCCCTCCTGAACCGTCCTGCTCAGTCACTGAGCAGAACAAACCTCAGCCTGAGAGGATCCTGGTCCTTAGTTGCTTCCATCCGCCACTCTGTTTTTTGTAACGATGATGTGTTTATTAATACTGTACCACAGCCCCGTGTATGCTGCATTTGATTCCTTACTGGTAATATTATCATCAATAATTCATCTACTGTTCTGTTTCCTGTATTACAACAAGCATTAGAGGTCAGTAATTTCAGGAGGACATTGGAAAGGTGCCAGAGGGAAATAAACTTGCAGGACAAGAGGGAGCACAGCAAGGTAATAGACTGATTTGACTGCCCTACAGCATGGGGCATGGATTCAATGGGCTGGTTGACCTCCTTCTGAGTCTGATCACTCCATGAAAGCCCTAGAGAGAGGCTTACCTAACCCAGAACAAGTCAAGTCGAGCATGTATCTTTACCATGAAGGGCAGCAAGAACGCCAGTCATACTTACACCAAGGTTATTGTGCCTCTTAAGTGAGTGAAACTCAGAAATGATTAGTGAGGTTTCTTTTACTCTCTCTCAACATGACCTGCTTTAACCAAAATAACTAAGTTACTGCATAGTTTCTCCTGCTTTCAGATCCATAAATAAGCAGATTGTGATACAGGGGCTTTACTTTTGCTGAGTCATGTTTGCATTGTCGTTTTTTTAAAGGGAATAAATAAGATTATGTTTTCTGAGTAAAATGCCAAAGTATAGTAGTATCTTGGCTCTTTTCAGTTGGATGTTTATTCATCAGTGTTCTCTACAGTGTTCAATTTCACCTTTCATTTAAATCCAAAGCACAGTGCCCCAACAAAAAACCATCACTTATAAAAAAACATTTCCAACATTTTCAACGTCCTCCCTGTAATTAACAAGCTTGGAGTATATAATTTGTTACCTTTACCTACCCTCAGAACTCAAAGTGAAATGTGTGGGAGTAACTAGCATCAGGTTACAGACTGATAGCAGCTTTTGTTAGCCAACCTAATCTTAAAAGCCTCCAGGAATGTCACCTTGTTTTCATTTGATTATACCGAGCTACACATTCAATGTAATTTGGAGATATCAGGAATATTAACCTATTTAAAATAATACATTAACAGAAGCTGGGACTCAATATAGACAATGAGTCATAGAGACGTACAGCACGGAAGCAGATCCTTCTGTCCAATTCATCATGCCGACCAGATATCCTAATCTAATCTAGGCCCATTTGCCAGCACTTGGTGATTATCCCTCTAAACCCCTCCTCTTCATATACCCATCCAGATGCCTTTTAAATGCTGTAATTGTACCAGCCTTCAGCACTTCCTCTGGCAGCTCATTCCATATACACACCACCCTCTGCGTGAAAAAGTTGCCGCTTAGGACCCATTTAAATTTTTCCCCTCTCACCCTAAACTTATGCCCCCTAGTTCTGGACTCCTCCAACTCAGGGAGAAGACCTTGTCTATTTTGCCTGAAAGGTCGATTCTCCTGCTCCTCTGATGCTGCCTGACCTGCTGTGCTTTTCCAGCATCACACTCTTGTCTATTTACCCTATCCATGCCCCTCATGATTTTATAAACATCTCTATCACCCTTCAGGCTCCGACGCTCCAGGGAAAACAGCCCCAGCCTATTCAACCTCTCCCTGTAGCTCAAATCTGCCAACTCTGGCAACATCCTTGTAAATCTTTTCTGAACCCCTTCAAGTTTCACAACATCCTTCCGATAGGAAGGAGACCAGAATTGCACACTATATTCCAAAAGTGGCCGAACCAATGTCCTGTTCAGCTGCAACATGACCTCCCAACTCCTGCACTCAATGCTTTGTCTAATAAAGAAAAGCATACCAAATGCTTTCTTCACTATCCTATCTACCTGTGACTCCACTTTCAAGGAATTATTAACATGCACTCCAAGGTCTCTTTGTTCAGCAACACTCCCCAGGACCTTACCATTAAGTATATAAGTACTGCCTGATTTGTCTTTCAAAAATGCAGCACTTCACATTTATCTAAATTAAATTCCATCTGCCACTCCTCAGCTCATTGGCCCATTTGTAATCTGAGGTAACCTTCTTCGCTGTCCACTACACCTCAAATTTCAGTGTCACCTGCAAACTTACTAACTATACCTGCTACGTTCAGATAAAAATCATTTATATAAATGACAAAAAGCAGTGGACCCAGCACTGATCCTTGTGGCACTCCACTGGCCACAGACCTCCAGTCTGAAAAACAACCCTCCATCACCACTCTCTGTCTTCTACTTTCAAGCCAGTTCTGTATCCAAATGGCTAGTTCTCCCTGTATTCCCTGAGATCTAACCTTACTAACCAATATCCCATGAGGAACCCTGTCGAATGCCTTACTGAAGTCCATATAGATCAAGTCCACTGTTCTGCCCTCATCAATCCTCTTCGTTATTACTTTAAAAAATGCAATCAAGTTTGTGAGACATGATTTCGCGCACACAAAGCCATGTTGACTCTTCCTAATCAGTCCTTGCCTTTCCAAATACATGTACATCCTGTCCCTCAGGATTCCCTCCAACAGCTTGGCTCACCAGCAATGTCAGGCTCACCAGTCTATACTTCCCTGGCTTTTCCTTACCACCTTTCTTAAATAGTGGGACCACGTTAGCCAACCTCCAGTCTCCTGTACGGAAAACTCCAAGTGGTTTGTGAAATAATATCAACAGTTTAGGATGTTCTTTCTTTGTAAATATCTCACATTTGGAGTTTCCTTCCTTGCAGTTACTTCAGAACAGATTGAAATCCTGCACAGAAGGTTCTTGCATCTAACGGATGGGAAGACTACAATGGGGTAATAGTATTCTAGTTGGTTTGGGTTAATAACAACATTTAGAACTTTTTTTTCCCTCCTGTTGGAGTATTTCCTTGTCTGTATAAAATATTCAGCCACTTTATTTTGCAGCAAGGATTGTTTTGATAACATACCGGATCTGGACTGTAATCCCATTAAGTCAAGAATCATCAATGCATTTTTTGATGGAAGGTAAATCTCCAATTCAGCCTTTCTAAATTAATCTATTGAGACTTATCACATTCTTAATTGAATGACGTTTTAAAAATCTTGCACTGAGTGGACCCATTTTGCTTACAATGATGCAATTTGGTCAAAAGTCTAATTTATGCTGTTGAAATGGAATTCTCCACTTCCCGCGAGGTGTATTTTGAGCAATTCCTGCTACTTCCGAGGAAGTGTGGAAGCAGTGTAAAATCTAGAAATCTCAGAGAGACTGCATGAATGATTGATATACAAAATAGCTATAGTACAGCATAAGTAGAAAATATTTTTCAAGGTTGGGATTGAAGTATATTGATAGATTGGGGGAAATCAAGGCTATACCTGGTGTGGAAATGGGTGCTTAGAGGAAGTGCAAGCAATGTTTTAATATCTGTGTGTTTTGTCCTAGAAACCTGGGACTACAAACAGGTGGAACAGTTGATGAAATCACGTTTGAAAACTTCCTGACTACTTTATCATTTTTCCAACATATGGATGATAACCACACAAAAGAGGACTTAGAATACTACAAAAATGAAAAACTGCAATGTAAGGCATTGATAAGGCACTTATCTTATTTGTACACTAGTAAGTCACAATTTAAGTAATGTGAAAATATGTATCTATGGAAACCAGAAACAAATTTACATCTTGAACACATTTGGAAATTTGCAGATTTGTTTAGCAGGCTGTTGCATGTTGTAAGCACTGGTATTTCAATTCACTTAGCACATAGCTGTTAACACTGAGATCGTGGTAATTTATGCAGATGAAACTTGCCTCACATCTAAATCTAGATCCGTACAAATGAAAAATCACATCTCTATCTTAGGATTTTAAATATTCCTCTAGACTCCATAGTTGAGGGCTTTTCATGATTCACCAACTTTATTGAGTTTCAAACAATAGTTATTTGCTGACCATATCTTCTTATTGTTTTTAATATATTTTCTTTTACATGTTTGTGCTAGGCTTTTTAGTGTTTGAGGTTAAAGTTCCTAAATTAAACATATTCCTGAACAGTGTATTGATTGGTGGTTGGAAAGAAAGATTGATGGATTGGGACTGTTGAACTGAATGGATCTTCCAGTTGTTAAATCACTCCTCTGATCCTATGAAAAAGATATGGCTTGTTCTAAATTCAGTGTCACATATCTCAGTAAAAATGTTATCCACATGATTTAAAAACGCTACGGTAAAGTTCCTCTGAAATGTTTCTTTCTATTTTATTTAGTTTAATTGAGGGAATGACTTCCCTTGTCCTGTATGTATGCCGTCATGTAGCAAGGCTTTACAAATCATTGCCCCAACCCTACTCAACTGCACACAAAATGATGTTCAAAGTTACATCTAGGAGAGCAATGAAGAAGAAACAACCACTACCAGTCAAACATTCAAAAAGAAATGGTGACATTAACTGAACATAGTAAAGAATATTTTGGTTTCTATTTGAATGTTGGTATCTGTTGGTGGCAGTCTGTTTTTTTTTTACAATAGCATCCAAAAGTACGAAATACTTACTTAACAGATGTTGATCTTACCTTAATGTATGTTTGCAAGTTTTTTTCATTTTTTTTCCTTCATTGGGTTCAACCCCCTTTTTCTCTTTTCATAGAGATGTACAGCATGGAACAGACTCTTTGGTCCAATCCATCCATGCCGACCAGATATCCCAACCTAATCTAGTCCCACCTGCCAGCACCCGCCCATATCCCTCCAAACCCTTCCTATTCATATACCCATCCAAATGCCTCTTAAATATTTCAATTGTACCAGCCTCCACCACTTCCTCTAGCAGCTCATTCCATACACGTACCACCCTCTGCGTGAAAATGTTGCCCCTTAGTCCCTTTTATATCTTTCCCCTCTCACCGTAAACCTATGTCCTCTAGTTCTGGACTCCCCGACCCCAGGGAAAAGACTTTGCCTATTTATTCTAACCATGCCTGTTGTAATTTTGTAAACCTCAATAAGGTCACCCCACAGCCTCCGATGCTCCAGGGAAAACAGCCTCAGCCTGTTCAGCCTCTCCCTGTAGCTCAGATCCTCCAACCCTGGCAACATCCTTGTAAATCGTTTCTGAACCCTTTCAAGTTCCACTTTCAAGGAGCTGCAAGGTCTCTTTGTTCAGCAATACTCCCTAGGACTTTACCATTAAGTATATAAGTCCTGCTAAGATTTGCTTTCCCAAAATGCAGCACCTCACATTTATCTGAATTAAACTCCATCTGCCACTTCTCAGCCCATTGGCCCATCTGGTCCAGATCCTATTGTAACCTGAGGTAGCCCTCTTCGCTGTCCACTACACCTCCAATTTTGGTGTCATCTGCAAACTTACTAACAGTACCTCTTATGCGATTTGAAGAACTTGAACAGTGTCCTGCAACACATTCAATTTGTTTTCAAATTCCTACATAAGAAGCCAAACCTATTTGGGAATTCCATTCATTACAGAGAAGTTGAGAGATATCCAATTTTGATTGTAGAAAACAGAAGTGAATTACATAATAATCTGTGACATGTGCAAGGATTTCACAAGCTTATTACTTAGACTGGAGTATACAGTTTGTGTATTTTTAGCTTTACGGCACAGCTTAGGGGAGACCACAAATATTACTCAACTTACTGCAGTGGAGCATAACAAAGAAAATATATACTAGACAAGTTTTCAGAGTGATGCCAGTCTTCGTGATTTTGATTTTGAATATTATTAGGCATGTCCTATATAACAGATGTGACAGTGCTGTTGTACCCTCTTAATTCAGAAAGGCAGGAGGAAGCACAACAGCAAACATGTGAAACTATGTTAAAAATGCCTGAAAATAGTTTGAGGCCCTCCCTCTTGTACAGTTTCTATAATATACTCCAAGTGTAGTAGTCACACCCAGTTTAGAAATTAACCTATGATAGGCAGAAGTCCTCATTTACAAAATGGCTTGTGTCAATATTTTCCTTTTTTAATTCCTGAGATATGAGCATTGCTGGCATTTATTAGTTATCCATAGCTACCCTTGGGAAGGTGACATTGGACTAACATTTGAAGCACTGCAGTCTGTTTTGTGAATTTGTCCCTGTGCCGTTGTTATGTCGCGAGTTCCAGAGTTTTGGCCCAACAACAAGGCAGCAATACCGAGATATGTCCAATGTCGGATTGTAATGGTTGGAGGGAAACATGGAGGTGATGATATCCTGACACAGCTGATACCCGTATCCAAATGATGTTAGAGGCTTGCTGCCTGGCTGTCCATGGAGAGAACGCACGCAGTATCCATCAATGCTTTTGATGCATTTCCACAGAGGTGGTACCTTGGGGGATACAGTGCTTTATTTCCCCCTCCAAAGCCATTTTGATGTAGCCCCTTCCCACTCTCCCTACACTCCCTGCCATTTCACTTTTGGTGTTCACTTTATCCAGACTGGGCTTTGCTTGTAAATATTTAATTGGGTACACTGGTAATGGTGGTGGTCAGTCGTTAATAAAAAATCACAGTGGCTTTGGTGTGGGAAAGTCGCTCAACTGTGTGTGATAGCACATCTGGCTATAAAAAAAGAGAGAAGCTGCTAGGGCTCTTGTAGTGTCATGGTAGTGTCCCTATCTTTGGAACAGAAGACCCACATTCAAGTCCCACTTGCTCCAGGGTGTGTTAAAACATCTCTGAATAGGTTGAATAGAAAATATCTAAAGAGCTGCTGCTGTAGGGATCTTGAGGTGCAGTGGTAATGTCCCTATCTCTGGGCCAGGAGACATGAGCTGAAATCCTATCTGCTTCAGAGGTGTATAATCACATTTCTGAACAGGCTGATTAGGAAATATCGAGAGGGCTGCTCCTGAGAAGATACTATAGACAAAGTTGCAGCAAGGCATCCTTTAGATAGTACATACTGCAGGCTTGGAGCAGTGGTGAAGAGAATACATGTATCCAAGTGGTGCATCAAGCAAATTTGCTTTATCATAGACAATTTTGAGCTTTTTTTGAGTGTTGTAGCTGCATCTGTCCAGACAGACGAAGTGTGTATGATCTCCTTAAAGGCTGGCAGCTTTTAAAAATAAATTCAAGCTTTCATTTAATCGCTGAAACAGCAACAGAACAAGATTTTACATTTTAAGACTTGTCTTGTAACAAAGGACCAAAACACAATTCACCAAACATAATCTTTGCCTGCAACTTACACTTTAAACCACAGAACTGAACATTCTATTTTTCTGTGGATGGTTGCTTTTCATACTGGAGGCCTGTGTGCCATAAGGATCGGTACTAGGTCCACTACTTTTCGTCATTTATATAAATTATTTGGATGTGAATATAGGAGGAATAGTTAGTAAATTTGTAGATGATACCAAAATTTGAGGTGTAGTGGACAGCGAAGAAGAATACCTTAGAGTACACAGGGATCCTGATCAGATAGGCCTATGGGCTGAGGAGTGGCAGATGGAGTTTAATTTAGATAAATGCGAGGTGCTGCATTTTGGAAAGGCAAATCAGGGCAGGAATTACACGCTTAATGGTAAGGTCCTGGTGAGCGTTGCTGAACAAAGAGATCTTGGAGTGCAGGTTCATAGTTCCCTGAAAGTAGAGTCATAGGTAAATAGGATATTGGTTAGGCCACTTATGGAATATTGCGTGCAATTCTGGTCTCCTTCCTATCAGAAGGATGTCGTGAAACTTGAAAGGGTTCAGAAAAGATTTATAAGGATGTTACTGGGATTTGTGCTACAGGGAGAGAATGAACAGGCTGGGGTGTTTTCCCTGAAGCGTCGGAGGCTGGGAGTGACCCATGAGGGGCATGGATATGTAAATAGACAAAGTCTTTTCCCTGGGGTGGGGCAATCCCGAACTAGAGAGCATAGGTTTAGGGTGAGAGGGGCAAGATTTAAAAGGGACCCAAGGAGCAACCTTTTCACGCAAAAGGTGTGCGAGTATGGAATGAGCTGCCAGAGGAAGTGGTAGAGGCTGGTACAATTACAATATTTAAAAGACATCTGGGTGGGTCTATGAAAAGTGTTTAGAGGGATATGGGCCAAGTGCTCACAAATGGAACTAGATTAGATTAGGATATCTGGTCGGCATGGTCGAGTTGGACCGAAGGGTCTGTTTCCATGCTGTAAACTCTGATGACTCTATGTCTGTATAACTGAAAACACATTGCATAGCTATACTTCATACAGTCCTTCTCCAGGAATCTGTCCGAAATCATCTTAGCTCCTAAGATTTTACTTCAGTTATTTTTCTTCTTCAGTCTGGGAACTTTCAATGTTAGAACCATCTTTTACAGTGAGTTTTTTTCCTCTGATGATATTTCCTCAAATGCAAACTAGGTACACCTTCTAACTGCTTCATAACCCCTCATGGATTTGGTGTTTTCAACCAAAGCCAGAGTTCCCGACTACAATCATGCACAGTGAATCTGATAGTGTCTTCTTGTCTCTAGTTGCTCCCATTGTTCCAGGTCCTGACAGATTAACCTTGCCTCAGGTTTTCAAAGATATTTTGAACAGTTGCCCTCTCAAAGCCCAACTCTATGGCAATGTCAATCACATGGGCCTTGTATCCAATTGTATCTTTGAATCCAAGAAATGGCGACTAGCTATCCTTGAGGCCTCAACTCTCTTTCATCCGAAAAGTAAATGGACAGTTTACAACTATAATCATTTACAACTGGACATTCCTACATTTTTATGGCACTTGAAAACTCTCACGCTATTCACTGTTAGGACACATACTGTTAGCATTATTTCCAAACCTAAACATCTTGAACCTTCTTCCCAGTAAAACTGCCTTGATCTCCTTTAATCTCTATTGATCAAAACACCCAGGCTGCCAGGCAGGCTGCTGAACATGTCGGTTATTTTTCCTGAAACCAGGCCAAGCTCCTTTGGGTTTACTTCTGTTATTTTCCTTTTTCAGTCTGGGAACTTTTAATCATAGAGCTATCTTTCACAATTTTTTTTCACTTGGTAATTCTTCCTAAAGTTCAAACTAGACAAAATGTGAAATCATGTTCTGACATACTTTCAGCTGTTAACTGCAAACCTGACTTTCATTTTAAAAGTTATTGATCTCTAAGAAAATCATGACTACCTTCAATTAAAGACATAGTCCCAAAACATACTAATTATACAAATGTCATAATTATCATGGCACACTTCATAACTTGAGAGAGTAAGGAATTCACTATTAAACACCTAGTCCTTGACCCAATATAGTAGGCATCACATTTATTTGGTTGATACTGTTGAATTTTTGGTCAATAGAAACCATTAGGATGCTGATAGTTTTGGTAATGCAGTACAGTTGGTTGTCAAGGGATATGACTAGACTTTAGTTGAGGTAAACAATATGTGGTTAAGTTTCTGTTTTGAACTTAGATGAAAATCCAGGTGTAAACTGGATTGCCTTTGAAACCAATTGAAACTGTTCTTGAAACGTGTTCATTGTTGAATGCTATTCCGGCTACATATTCGTATTGCCTAATGCAAAGTTTGCTGTGGACCAACTAAATGGTCAAAATGTAGAAAACATAGATCTTTTTTAAAAGTTGCTTTAAAATATTTTTTGACATGTAAAGTCTAATTAGACTGTAAGACCTCAGTGAGTTTTGAGAAGATTTGTAGCTCAGGTTGAGGTTCTGGATTTAGGTTTGCTCACTGAGCTGGAAGGTTCATTTCCAGACATTTCATCACCCTACTAGGTAACATCTTCAGTGGGCCTCCAGGCGAAGCAGTGTACATGATTCCTGCTTTCTGTTTATATGTTTGGGTTTCTTTGGGTTGGTGATGTCATTTCCTGTGGTGGAGTCATTTCCTGTTCTTTTTCTCGGGGGGTGGTAGATGAGGTCTAACTTGATGTGTTTGTTGATAGAGTTCCAGTTAGAATGCCATGCTTCTAGGAATTCTCATGCATGTCTCTGTTTGGCTTGTCCTCGGATGGATGTGTTGTCCAATCCTTTCTTATCTATATGTAAAGATACTAGTGAGAGAGGGTTATGTTGTTTTGTGGCTAGTTGTTGTGACCATTCCAGGGATCATCTTTGTGAATCTCTGCTAGTCACGCTCCAGTGCCAGTGTGTCCTTCCTGAGATGTGGGGCCCAAAACTGGACACATATTCTAAATGGGGCCTAACCAGAGCTTTCTTAAGTCTCAGTAGCACATCACTGCTTTTACATTCCAACCCTCTTGAGATAAATGACAACATTATATTTGCTTTCTTTACCACAGACTCAAACTGCAAGTCAACCTTTAGAGAATCCTGGACTAGCACTCCCAGATCCCTTTGTACTTTGGCTTTATGAATTTTCTCACTGTTTATAAAATAGTCCATGCCTGTATTCTTTTTTCCAAAGTGCAAGACCTCACATTTGTTCACATTGAATTTCATCAGCCATTTCTCAGACCATTCTCCTAAACTGTCTAAATCTTTCTGTAGCCTCCCCACCTCCTCAGAACTACCTGCCTGTCTGCCTAACTTTGTATCATCGACGTACTTTGCCAGAATGCCTCCTGTCCCTTTATCCAGATCATTAATATATAAAGTGAACAGCCGTGGCCCCAACACTGAACCCTGCTGGACTTGTCACCGGCTGCCGTTCTGAAAAAGAAACTTTTATCCCAACTCTCTGCCTTCTGTCAGACAGACAATCCTCCATCCAAGCCAGTAGCTCACTTTACTCAGCAGCCTCTCGTGAGGCATCTTATCAAAGGCAAATTGGAAGTCTAGCTAGATAATATCCACTCAGTTTCCCTGGTCTAACCTACTTGTTACCTCTTCAAAGAATTCTAACAGGTTTGTCAGGCACGACCTCCCCTTACTAAATCATGCTGATTTGTTCTAATTCAACCCTGCACTTCCAAGAATTTAGAAAACTCATCCTTAACGATGGATTCCAGAATTGTATGTACAACCGAAGTTTGGGTAACTGACCTATAATTTTCCGTCTTTTGTCTTAATGCTTTCTTGAACAAGGGGATTACAACAGTGATTTTCCAATCATCTATGACTTTCTCTGACTCCAGTGATTTTTGAAAGATTACAACCAACGCCTCCACTATTTCGTCAGCCATGTCCCTCAAAACTCTAGGATGTTGCCCATCCAGCCAGGAGATTTATCAATTTTTAGACCTTTTAGCTTTTCAAGTACTTTCTCCTTTTGTAATGGCTCCCATACTCAACTCAGCCCCCTGACTCCCTTTAATTGTTGGGATATTACTCATGCCTTCCACTGTGAAGACTGACACAAGGTACTTATTAAGTTCTTCAGCTATTTCCTTATCTCCCATCACTAGCCTTCCTGCATCAATTTGGAGCAGCCCAATCTTTACTTTTGCCTCTCATTTGTTTCTTATATATTGAAAGATACTTTTACTATAATTTCTAATATTACTGCCTAGCTTACTGTCATATTTGATCCTGTCCTTCCTTATTTCTCTCTTTGTTATCCTCTGTTTGTTTTTGTAGTCTTCCCAACCTTCTGATTTCCCAGTTTTCTTGGCCACTTTATAGGCTCTCTCTTTTTCTGTGATACATTTCCTGACTTCTTTTGTCAGTAATGGCTGTCTAATCTCCCCAGACCCCAATATTCTTTCTTTTCTTTGGGATGAACCTCTGTACTGTGTCCTCAATTACACCCAGAAACTCCTGCCATTGTTGCTCTACTGTCTGCCCTACTAGGCTCTGCTTCTATTTGATTTTTGTCAGTTCCTCTCTCATGCCCCTGTAATTACCTTTATTTAACTGTAACACCATTATATCCAATTTTGCCTTCTCTCTTTCTAAATGCAGACCGAACTCTACCATATTATGATCGCCGCCTCCAAAGTGTTCCCTGACTTTAAGGTCTTTTATAAAGTCTGGCTCATTACATAGCCCTAAATCTAGAATAGCCTGCTCCCTTGTGGGCTCCATCACAAAAGCCATCCTGTAAGCATTCCATGAATTTCCTTTCTTTGGATCCACCGGCAACATTATTCATCCAGTACATTTGCATATTGAAGTCCCTCATGATCACTGTGACTTTGGCTTTTTGACATGCCCTATCTATTTCCTGGTACATCTTGTACCCTTGTTCCTGACCACTGCTGGGAGGTCTGTACATAACTCCCATTATGGTCTATTTGCCTTTATGGTTCCTCAACTCCACACCATCTGACCCTATATCATTTAATGCCATAGATTTAATTTCATTCTTAACTAACAGGGCAACCCTACCCCTCTGCCCACCTCCCTCTCTTTTTGATAAATTGTAAATAATTAACAGCTAAATTTGGGAATATATCAACAAATAAACAAATCACTATCATTCACTATATGGGAGTGACCTAAATGTCTGGGATTTTTCTGAAATATACAGAACCATTTGTTAGTTTACTGTTGGGTTTCAGTAGTCCATTCCTCAGCAGATGAAAAAATGACATTCAACAGCTTTAAAAATGTACCTATTTGTGTTCTCTCACTTAAAAGGACCAGAGTCATTTTTAAAACCTACTGAAAGCCTTGAAAACAAACACAAATTGTGGAGATTCCCAGTGCGTTATTAGTTCATCTTAGAGGGGTGGAGAGAAGCACAGACAATTTTGTGTTGGGGAGTGGGTGGGAGGGGAACAAGTCTGGTTTCTACCCGATTTATTTACAAAACCAACATAAATTATGCATTGAACATAATCAGCTCCTACACAAAGAAACACAAGTTGTAATGTTGATTATGGCCAGATTGCTCTGAAAAATATCAGCACAAATAAACAGAGACTCCAGGCATCTGTTTCTTTAATATCCATATTTAAAATTAGAATTTATTTACATCTTGTGAAACCAGAACACCTAAGGAACTCAATACATTAATTAAGTACTATGAGTGTTGAAGAACTAAAACAAAAACACAAAGTGCTGGGGAAGCTCAGCAGGTCTGGCAGCCTGTGAGGAGAAAGGAAAATAGAGAATTCAATGTCACTATGACTCTTCTTTGGAATTTATTCCTTAACACCTGAAAGAAAGAGAAATGGTTTCTTGTTGACGTGTAGTTTGAGCCTAAGTATGAAATTGGAACTGGTTACTTGGACAACTTTGTGATCATGTAAAGGGGATGCTGGTAGAGGGAGAGGTTGAGAGTGTGCATGTGGTGATACATGGCACTGAGTGTGGATCTCTCTGGGCATTGACAACTACTGTCTGAGGATTGTTGTATGTTGTGGAGATATCTGTAAATCAGGAACAATTTGACACATGGAGCCTACATTTGGAAACTACGTAGGGTAAAGCAAAGATGGAGACAGTCACTAAGGGAGGGGATGTGGCTGTGAAAGGGAGCTTTATCAAATGCTAGGGAGAAATCAGGAAGCAGTAAAAGAGAACAAGCTGAAAGATTCAAACAAAAGTTCTATCAGAGAGAGAAGACAGTTTTCCTGGTGGGCATATCTGGAAGAGAAGTGGCAGTAAATTAAATACTTGAATATGAGCAAAATACTGCAGATGCTGGAAATCGAATTAAAAACAGAAAACACTTGAGAAACTTAGCAGGTCTGCCAGCATCTCTGGAGAAAGTAATAGAGTTAACTTTGTGAGTTAGGCTACTGTTGGAATATTCCATGCAATTCTGGTCTCCTTCCTATCAGAAAGATGTTGTGAAACCTGAAAGGGTTCAGAAAAGATTTACAAAGATGTTGTCAGAGTTGGAGGATTTGAGCTATAGGGAAAGGCTGAGCAGGCTGGGGCTGTTTTCTCTGGAGCGTCGGAGGCTGAGGGGTGACCTTATAGTGGTTTCTAAAATCATGAGGGGTATGGATAGGATAAATAGACAAAGTCTTTTCCGTGTGGTGCGAGAGTCCAGAACTACAGGGCATAGGTTTAGGGTGGGTGGGGAAAGATATAAAAGAGACCTAAGGGGCAACTTTTTCACACAGAGGGTGGTACGGGTATGGAATGAGCTGCCATAGGAAGTGGTGGAGACTAGTACACTTGCAAAATTTAAAAGGCACCTGGATGGGTTTGGTATGGGTCAGGTGCTGGCAGGTGGGACTAGATTGGATTGGGATATCTGGTCGGCATGGACGAATTGGACCAAAGGGTTTGTTTCTGTGCTGTACATCTCTATGACTCTATCAGGGTGACAGTGTTAAAAATCACACTACGTAACTTCTTCGGAATGCACAGAGTTACTGCTGGGAGACCTGTGGAGTTTCTGTTTTTCTTGGAACCCATGAGCAGATTTAAACAACTCATAAATTTGATTGAAGGTAGTACATACGCAGTTAGATTGTTTACATTTTGTGTGCTATCATTATCCTGTTGGTTTGGAATTTTTCAAGTATACTTATTTTATCTTGTCCTCCTTGTAAGAAAATAACTGGTACATTAACATGTGCAAAGTATTGCAAATGCTGGGAATCTGAAAGAAAAACTAAAGAAAATGGAAGAATTACTCAGCAAGGCTGTCAGTTTTTGTGGAAAGGGAAGCAGATTAAATGCTTCAAATCATTGAGCCTTCATCAGTTCACATTGGCTAACTGTGAGGAAAAGACAAGATATAGTTTTATTCTTTCGTGGATGTGAGTGGTCCTGCAAGGCCAGCAACTGATGTTCATTTCTAGTTGCCCTCACTGCCATCTTGTACTGCTACACTCCTTGGAGTATAGGAATACCCATATTGATGTTAAGAAGAGAGTTCCAGAAATTTACACAGAACCAGTGAAGGGACGGTAACATGTTTTGAAGTCAAGATGGTATGTGGCTCAGAGGGGGCTTACACATGGGGTGTTCCCAAGTGTCTGCTATCCTTTTTCTTGTTGGTGGTAGAGTTTGCAGATTTGAAAGATGCTATTGAAGGAGCCTCAACAAGTTAAGTCAGGATCAAGATAAGAGTGGTGCTGGAAAAGCACAGCAGGTTGGGCAGCATCTGAGGAGCAGGAAAATCGATGCTTCGGGCAAAAGTCCTTCATCGGGAATGAGCAAGAAAGGGCTTTTGCTCGAAGCATCGATTTTCCTGCTCCTCGGATGCTGCCTGACCTGCTGTGCTTTTCCAGCACCCCACTCTCGACTCTAATCACCAGCATCTGAAATACCCACTTTCGCCAAGTTAAGTCAGGGCTGTCAGTAATGGAGGGAGTGAGTGTTTAAGGTGATACATGGGGTGTAAAACAAGCGAGATGCTTTGCCCTAGACTTTGTGAGCATTTTGAGTTATCCAGACAAGTGGAGCGTATTCCATCACACTCCTGACAGGCTTTGGGGAATCAGAATATTCATCAATGCAGAATTTTCAGCTTATGAAACATTTGTAGCTATTATATTTATATGGCTGGTCCAGTTCAGTTTCTAATCAAAGTTAATGTCTAGGATGTTGATCATTGGGGATTCAGTGATAGTAATGCCATTGAATATTAAGGGGACATTGTTAGATTCTCTCTTGTGGGAGATGACCTGGTATTTGTAAGGTGTGGATGTTACTTGCCAATTATGCCGAGCATGAATGTTATCCAGGTCTTGCTGAATATGTACACAGCAACTTCAGAATACCCTTGTACATATATATGTTGTGGTCATGTTCTCTGCATTTCTTTTCACAATGTGAAATACAGATAATCATTCCATCATAAAAGTGGATATGGACAAAGTGTGGCAAAACATGACAACAGGAATTGAAGCTCTGAAATCAATTATGGTCCCAGACAAGACCACAATATTTATGTTCCAATCTGATTAGGGACCAGGAATGTTTGTTTAGACAAAATTCGAGATCCAAGGTACATATCTAACAGAATTAAGACACAATATTCCACTTTTGAACAAGCAAATAAATAAATGAGTAGAAAAATTAAGCAAGCTACAACATATTTACAACTTGCACTTTATCATTCGGAATTCATGAGGTAGATGTCAGTTGACAAACATAATGCTGTTAAGCACTCCATAGAACATATTGAATGTTAAAGGCAGTCCAGAAGGATCCCAGCAATTTCTCATCTACTGATCCAAATATCAATGAGACCACAAATTACCAAATTTGATTTAAAAATTTCTCTCTTTCCTAAGAAATTCCATAGAAAATCTAACTTTGACGCTCCCTCAGAATCACTTTGCTGCACTACACATGACTGCTGTCCTCTCATTGGTTGAATCTCTTTTCCTAGGATTGCACTGTCTTGGCTGCACTCAGCACTTATTGACGGCACAGTTCCAGCTCTTTGCCACAGTTAGCTTCATCAAGTTGGCACTGCATTAAATTTCTCTGAATTTATCTCCCAGCTGCACTAAGCAAATACTACCTATGGGCTTCTTTCACCCATCCCCCCCCCCAACTCTCAATAATCCCTCAGATTCCTCACCCTTACCCAGCTTCTTAGAATGATTTGAAGTGCTTTATCTGTATGGAGACCCATTTTTTTGGTTGCACCTTGTACTCACTGGCTCCATCACATATCCAGTCATTCATTAATACTAGCTACCTCTTTGAGTATCCCAAATATTCTGAATCAGAAAGTACTTGTGTGTCACATTTGGACTCTACATCACATGGAAATTTTCAGCACAGTGCTGTGAATATGCTGCAACATTGTGTTAAGAATCTTCCACTTTCACATTAAATGTTTGTTTGTACACATCACTGTCTTCTGTTAGACTGCGTCACATGCCCACGAGGCAGTTGTATTGTTTTGAAATCCTAGTCCTTGATGATCAAGACCATTATCCTGAATATTCCCTTCTTCAGCAAATATACCAGATTGTGTACAATTAAGGAGGAATACCATGGCTTAGCTGATGAGAAATTATTATAACTTAAACTTGGTATTGCACCTGCTTTTTTTCTTGCACTGAACAAACTAAGGGGAAAAGAAGCAGAGTACTACTTTACACCAGAGAGGACAAAGATTGCAGGAAGAGCACACATACTTAAATAATTAAAAGTCTACGTCTGAACAATTTCTGTGATTACTGTATGACCCCTTAATATAAGATGGTCCAGCCTCTTAACCTTCAGTGGGCACTACCAATGATAGTACATCATGAAGCAATTTGAGAGCTGCATGTGGATAGATTAATTTACTCCTTTTTAGAATCAGAATCCATGTGGTGCAGTGCTAATCTCCTTACCAGAATGCCAAGGTTCAAGTCCCACCTGCTCCAGAGATATGTCATAACATGCTTGAAGGACTTGATTAAAGATATCTAGCATTTGAATTCTTGAGTATTCCTTTAAAGCCCTCAGCATAGCTGCTGATCTGTGTGCCATTATTTTACAACAAACAATAACTTGGTTTTACTGCATTGAATATTGTATACTTTAGGCTTTTTATACATCAGCTGCTTAGTAGGATGAACAATGTGAAAGTTTTCCAAATTAATATAATTAATTGCTGAATTACATTGTTTTGATGTCTATAAGCAAATATTGCTATGTAGAAAATTTCTGTCACATTTGTTGGAATACTCGGTTCTCTGTGATGTAAAACACTTTGCACTAATCCAAAGACTACTATTTTTCTTCTAGTTTTGTTTCGGATGTATGACACTAATGGAGATGGAAAAATCACCTTGGAAGAATTAAGAGAGGTATCTTTTCAACCCACAATTTGGATTCCAAGTACTTTTTAATCACTCAATTCCATATAAACAGATGCAATAAGAATGAATGAATTAAATACTATAATTCAGACTTGGATTAAAACATAACTTTACAACTGTTAGCTTAGTTCTTTTGAGTTGAAAGACTTCAACTAACTACTGTGTTCTGGTTAATATACAGATTTCATTATTCTCTGTAACACGATTTTAAATTTGTGCTGTCTCCTTTTGGTTCAGATTGTAGACGAATTGCTATCCAAGACATCAAATGCAGAAAAGACCTCCTCATCAATTGCAGATGCTGCAATGCTGGAAGCTGCCAACATCTGTGTGGGACAAATGGTTTGTGCCATTTTACATTCATACTTTATGGTATTTCACCTTTTGATTCTTTTCCCATCAAAATCACTTTCTTCATAACTAGCAGCTTTGAAGATCATAGTAGAGGCAGGAAGATGCAGTAAGGCTGTTATTATGGTCAGCAGCCAATGTTGAACAGGGTTCTCTAACGACATGATCCAGAGATTTATGGAGAGTTATGTAGGACCTCTGAAGATTGCTTGCGAGTGTGATCAATGTATGTTTAACTTCTTATCAAATAATGGGGCGGCCTTGAGCAGCTGAATGGGCTAGACCGGCTCCTAATTCATTTGTATGTGTGTTCACTTCTGAGGGATAACTTGAGAGAATTTATTGCTTCAAGTGCAAAATATCTTTCAACACATTCTTCTCACATTTATGAAGCAACGTATTTGAGAACAGAAGCATTACATGTGTGTTGCCTCAATATCTAATCATGGCTCTTTATACTGGAATGTGTACAGAATTATTTTTTTAGATTTTAGAATAGCAGAACTGAATCAATTTCTTCCATTGGGCTTTCTCTGTGCTGGTGGATGATACGGAGGAAACGTCATTGTTTTAATACAGTAGATCTGACACTAACTTAACAGTGGTTCCCATTTGGGATTGCATTACTTCCGTTGTTGGCGAGCTAAGACAAAGTTCCTCACTGGTAAAGAGGATAACACTTTTTGTTTTTATTTCCTGTGGTGTTAAAAGCATTTTTATGTTTCATGTTTTGTTTATTTTTAAATGGGAGACACATTGACTCTAATTTTTTTACTTTCAGATTCATTAGCCTACAAGTTTCACTCTATTAAATTAACAATATGTTGTTGAGCCAATACAGAAATAGAAGATACCAGCCATTATTTTTAAAGCATTTTCTTTTTCAGGCTTTTCTGAGTTTATCTTGCACTTAGCCTAGTGACTCACCCTTTGCATTTATCGTGGTTTTTATGGGAGGTGCTTAGTGTGTGCTGAGAAATGGCACAAAGAGATTAATAATAGAGAACATGAATCTTAGCATTCCATGTGACAGTACACTGGGGATTCAGCAGCATCCAATCATTTTGATTTCATGAAGAACTGTCATTAAACTCAATAAAAATATATGATGTGACGTCGTTTTTGATGGACCGTCTCACATGGTGATGATGCGTAGACAATGGATTGGCCTGACTGATCTTTTATATAATGGTGGCAATCATTTTAACATAACTGAATGGAGATTTTATTTCTTCTCTGACTCTGTTGTCCAGTGCTGGATGAAACCCTCCTCATTGCCTTTTCACAAAGGTTTTGCAGTGTATCCATTGGTAAAGCATATATTCTGTCAGTAATGAGTGAGCAGGAGTCCGTCCTGTTCTTATTCTTTGGTATGGATGTGTTGTAAGGATTAACAATCTGCTCTGATGTTTCTTTGTATATGATAGATGTTTCACATGGGTGGTGCAGTGGCTCAGTGGTTAGCAATGCTACCTCAAAGCACTAGAGGCTGGGGTTCAATTCCAGCCTCAGGCAACTATGTGGAATTTGTGCATTCTGTTTCCTCCCATAGTCCAAAGATGTGCAGGTTAGGTAGATTGGCCATGGTAAATTTTCTACAGTGTCCAGAGATAGGTGGGTTAGCCATCATAAATACAGGGTTATGAGGGGTTTGGTGTGGACTTGCTAGGCCAAATGGTCTACTTCCACATCAAAGGGATTCTATAACTGAATGCATACATTCCTTTAATGATCCAGTAGTCCATCAGTGCTAGTTATTACATCATTTTAAATGGTTTGTCTTCAAAAGAGATTGTTGTAATCAATCAACATCATTTGGAAGCACTAGCTTTTGGAGCGCCGCTCCTTCATCAGGTGATGAAAGAAGCAGCGCTCTGAAAGCTAGTGCATCCAAATAAACCTGTCGGACTATAACCTGATATTGTGTGATTTTTAACTACATCATTGAAGCACTTTCTTCTCCGTGTACAGGGCCTAATTATTTTTGTTGGCAAGAATAGTAAATAATTGACCTTTAAATTAGACACAAAAGTGAAACCACTAAGACAGACACATCAAAACAATTGCACTCAATTGCTGGACAGACAATAGAATTCATTTTATAGACATTCACTTAAAGCAAGCACTGATCAGAGGTGCCATATCATGGACTACTGACAATGCCTGGAATTGTTTTGCTTCACAAATGGAGACCTGCTCCTGCTCCAATCTATATTTGTAAATGCAACATCTAAGGTGTGGTCTATGAAATTACTCATACCTTGTTTTTCTTGCTTCTCTTGTTACTTGTGAAATCAGAGCAAAATTTAGAACACAATACATGTACCAGGAATCTGATGTTCAGAATCTAATAGAAGTAATTGTGGTATACATTTTTATGAATGTCTTCAAATTGGAATAGAAGCTGGGGTTATAAGGAGAGCCTGAATAGGCTAGGACATTTTTTCACTGGAGTGTAGGAGGTTGAGGGGTGACCTTTTTGTGGTTTATAGACTAATGAGGAGTATAAGTAAGGTGAATGACAGGTGTCCTGTCCCTAAGGTGGGAAATGTCAAGACTAGGGGGCATATTCTTAAAGTGAGAGGAGAAAGATTTTTAAAAAATACGCAAGGGACAATGTTTTTACAGAATGTGGAATGAACCTCCAGAAGAAGTGGTATATGTGGATACATATTTTAAAATGTTTAAAAGTCATTTGGATAAGTACACGAATAAGAAATGTTTGGAGGGATATGGGCCAAATGCAGACAGCTGGGGCTATTTAGATTGGGATTATGGTTGGCATGGACAAGTTGGACTCGACCAATGTTTGGTCTTTGAGCTATTAATTTGTCTTCCTGCAAAATCATGAATCTGATGTGGTACTCCTCTGTAGATACCAATGATAAGCATTGTTTTCTTTTCAAAGAGAAATTTGAAGTTTGCACATTTTAGTCTTATTACATGCCACTTCAGATTACTTATTACACTTTTTCTTGTTATTTCTTATCTCTGTCTGGAAGTTAGGGGTTTTGGGGTTCCCCAAGTGGCAGACTTTGATGTCAATTCCTATGTTGTGGCCCAGTGCCACATGGACAGGCTCTCTATACATTTTATTGAGGTTGACATGTACTTTCGCACAATTCTCTGAGTCTGTGCTGGAAAGCAACCTGGTCCACAAAGTGCCTAAAAACTCGTCACCTTTGGGAGTTTCTGCTCATTTCTTAATTTTGCAGGCCTTGGAGGAGATTTTAAAATTAAGCTGAATCTTTCAGATACAACAACACAAATGAGAAAGATTTGAATAGTTTTTATTATGTTTATCAAGGATCCTGACAATTGTATCTTTTGTTGTATGGTTTTATAACCACATCCATGAGTTTGGATTCAAGTCAGACCAGTGGAGGAAAAGGAAATGTGAAGTACTACCTTCAGGTTTGAACTTCTTTATAACACTGCTTATTACATAATTGGAATAATCAGAATAAATACAACAAGACATGGTATTAGATTAGATTATTAGATTACATTACAATGTGGAAACAGGCCCTTCGGCCCAACAAGTCCACACCGACCCGCCGAAGCGCAACCCACCCATACCCCTACATTTACCCCTTACCTAACACTACGGGCAATTTAGCGTGGCCAATTCACCTGACCCTGCACATCTTTGGACTGTGGGAGGAAACCGGAGCACCCGGAGGAAACCCACGCAGACACGGGGAGAACGTGCAAACTCCACACAGTCAGTCGCCTGAGTCAGGAATTGAACCCGGGTCTCTGGCGCTGTGAGGCAGCAGTGCTAACCACTGTGCCACCGTGCCGCCCATTCAGTAATATACTAAGCTCTAATCTTACTGTTACATATTGAAAGACTATACCATGAGCTTAATAATCTATTGTGAGTTTTTCTACTCCAAATACTTTTCTGCATCTGTTTCTAATGTTCACGTGGCTAGACTACAGGTTTCTGCCTTAACTGCCTTAGCATTATTTGCAAGTTGTTCCAGGTTCCTAAAGCCCTTACACAACCCTGTCTCCTAATTATAGGAGCATACAAACATATTAATTTGTAGCTGGAGTAGGCTATTTGGTCCCTTATGACTGCTCTGCCATTTGATAAGAAACAGCTGTTCTGATTGTGACTTCAGCTCTACTCTAGTCCCTATCACCTTTGACTCCTTTGTCAATCAAGAATCTATCGAACTAAACTTTGAACAATTCCACTGGCCTACACTTCCACTGTTATTGGGGAAAGAATTCCACAGTGTAATCAGCTTCTGAAAGAAATAAATTCTCTTCATTACCGTCTTAAATGGAAGACCTCTCGTTCCTTAACTACTAGCTCTAGTTCTAGCCTTTCCATTAGGGGAAATGTCCCCTCAGCACCCATCCCCTCGTGTTTGTTCAGAATTTTAAATGTGTTAATAAGACAAACTCATTCTTCAAACTCCCAATAAGTAAAAGTCCAAGATAGGTAAAAACAAGGACTGCAGATGCTGGAAACCAGAGTCTAGATTAGAGTGGTGCTGGAAAAGCACAGCAGATCAGGCAGCATCCGAGGAGCAGGAAAATCGACGTTTCGGGCAAAAGCCCTTCATCAAGAATACAGGCAGGGTGCCAAGTCCAAGATATCCAACCTTGCCTCATAAAGTTAACCCCTTCATCCCAGAAATCAGTCAAGTGAACCTTCTCTGAATCTAATTACAAAATGCTGTCATTTACAAATGAGTGACTCAGGTGGTAGATTTAAACTGTTTTATCTTTTCTGATCAATTCATTGTCTGCTACATTAACCAAGCTTCACGTTGTCACGCTGAAAATGTCATGGAATGGTTTGTGAAGCAATTTTGTAAAACATTACATTTTTAAAGAGCTGATATGTGGCAGATTGAGTGTGCAGCAGATGAGCTTGAGTGGAACCAGAAGGGGAAAAGAACTAAATTTTCAAAGCGGCTGTAATTTTCTCCATAACGGCCAATTTTGTTGAAAAGTGGATACTCAGCCTCATAGTAATGACTTCCCTGCAAGGTGCCGAGGTCAGGTGAAAGAAAACTCAGAATGCAGCATAAACCAGCTGTGCCCAATGTCTCATCAAGCTGCAAATTCAATACAATTATGGGCAGAATCTCCCCAATCCCTGAATGACATGGCATTGGTGAATCAATTGGGAAAATAGGGTGAGATTGGCAGAAATTCGATGTCGAGAAAGAAAAGTTCAATTCTCCAACTGAGTTTTAAACAGCAGCTTTAAAATGTCACTAGTGAGTGATGAGAGGCCTTTATGCAACCATTTGCATGCATTAGTTTTCCATTCATACCTAATCTCACTGCATTGAAATGCAGTTCCCTGTTCTTCGATGCACTGGAGAGAAATTAGACAGTAACAATTCCTGACATGAAAGTCAGAGCAGGTTCTTGGCCACTCCAGCTCACTGCTTGCTCCTCTAGGTCTGCAACTTGGACAGTATTCAAAAAGTTGAGTGGGTTCAACAGGGAATTCAAGAGAAAAAAACAACATGGAGTTTTGGGGGGGTGGGGGAGTGGATTGACTTTGACTACCAGGCTGACCCTGTGACTCTCCATGCCAAAGTGCAACCTGCAGTATTTTCCATAATCATGTGAATGGAAATGGAAACTGGCTGCGACCACACCCAGAGTTGGAGGAGTATTGTTTTTTTTCTCTCTGAGTGCACAGGCCCTATTAATAAGGGATGTGAGGCCCTTCAATGGGCAATTACATTAATGAGGCACTTTCACAGAACAGGGTGAAGATATCTGTGACCATTGCACCTTTCGTGTGAAATGCCTACACTGTCCAACTCTGTGCGGTGCAAATCCTGCTCACCAACAATCATCACCACTGGTCATTGCAGACCGATCATTGTCAACTCTATGAAACAGAAGTAATCACAGCCAACTTTAAAAGTTGCATCCACACTTTTCATTACGATGTGACACTAGATATTTGATGCTACTATTACAGAACTTGTGAGGCAGAAAGATATTTTGCCTGCATGTTCATTGGCTATTTGACAACTGAAAGTGTGTTGACAGTTCACTGATGTGCTGAAATGAATGTCATATATGGTATAACTTAGATTCATTTTGCAATCTGATGTAATTAGAAACCTGGGAACATTGCACCTCTCAAGTGTGACATCATGCGGATGCATTAATCAGTACTGTGCTGTATTCAAGTACCACTCTGTGAAGGGTAATCATGAGGAGCATTGATAGGGTAAATGGACAAGTTCTTTTCCTTTGGGTTGGGGAGTCCAAAACTAGAGGGCAAAGGTTTAGGGTGAGAGGGGAAAGATTAAAAGGGACCTAAGTGACAACTTTTTCACGCAGAGGGTGGTGCGTGTATGGAATGAGCTGCCAGAGGTGGTGGTGGAGGCTGTACAATTACAACATTTAAAAAGCATCTGGAAGGGCATATGAATAGGAAGGGTTTAGACAGATATGGGCTAAATGCTGGCAAATGGGACTAGATTAATTTAGGATATCTGGTCAGCATCTAGTTAGAATTGGACTGAAGGGTTTGTTTCCATGCGTTATATCTCTGTGATTCTATGGGCTGCAATAAACAAAGAAAATCCTATTACTCATAGGCTGCATAAGGCCACAGAACTGATTTCCTCTCACTTTGATCTGAAAGTATTCATCAATGTGCTCTATATGTAATGCGGCCTTTCTTGGATGATGTGGCAGTGAATGGGGTTAGATAAAATATTAGGTAAAAACAATGACTGCAGATGCTGGAAACCAGATTCTGGATCAGTGGTGCTGGAAGAGCACAGCAATTCAGGCATTCCAGCACCACTGATCCAGAATTAGAAAAGATATTGTTAATTGTACAATCTCCTACTTTGCACAGCATGACATGCTGCTTTCATTGTAAGCTCCTGGTGTCAAAGATCCATATGGAATAATTCTGTGGCCATCTTTATCACAGTCCTCCATGTGCCTCTGTGTGCAGAGTGTGCAACTTCTGACTAGCAGTGCTTGACTTGTTGTATGGCACTGATGTCAGAAATCTCAAGAGGTCCTGGTAGTGGCATGTATTTCCACCTCTGGCGAGACAGGATGAGTGGAACACTATTGAGAGATGGTGCATAGATAATGAGGCAAGTTATGGAGAATAGCATAAAAAAATCACGAATGCTTATGGAGAGAAACCCTCCACGAAACTTGCCAAAACTAACATTTAGCTGATTTCTTGTAAACCTCAGGCCTATATGTAAATAAGTCAGAATTGGACTATCTGTCTGGTCTGTGCCGCACTTTGATCTTCCTGTCACTTTCCTTAACCTTGTTCCAAACATGGATATAGAGCTGAATGCCAGAAATGAGGTGATAGTCAATGACTTTGACAGGGGTTCCTTAGGACAGCAAGAGAAAATGTAACAAATGGCTCAACCCTTGTCTCCCCAAAACCTGTTTGGCATTTACAAGGCACCAGTCAGGTTTGTGGTAGAATGCTCCACACTTGTCAATGTATAAGTGTAATACTCAAGATTTTCAACACTATCCAAGACAATGTAATTTGATTGATTGGCACCCCAACCACGAAATTAAATATTTACTGCCTTAATGACTGGAACACAGCAGCAGTGTGTGCACCTTCTGGAAGATGCACTGCAGAAACCCACACAGTACCTTTCATTGCACCGTTAAAATGTGCTACCTCATCCACATTAAAAACACAAAGCTAGTTAACACACAGAAATGCCACCACCTCAAAGTCACACACCATCCTGACATGGGACTATGCAGATGTTCCTTCAATGCCAATTGGTCACATTCTGGATCTCCCTTCCAAATAGCACTGCGGCATAGTCCCAAATAGCACTGCGGCTCACCACTGCATTCTAATGGACAATAAATGCTGGGTCTCTAAAGAAGCTGAAGTTCCACCAAGTCAATTAAAATAAACCTTCTTGGTGTTTGTTGCGCACAGAGCCAGGTGGTCATGCCTGTTATGTTTACAATATTTGCGGTGTTCATAAAAGTTTACATGGTCAGTGCTTCACACGCTCAATGAAATATTGTATTCAATTCTCTTACACTTAATAATGAAAGAAACTGAGATGTTATTGACCCTTCAATTACTACAATCTATTTCATGGAATCATAGATTCCCTACAGTGTGGAAGCAGGCCGTTCAGCCCATTGATTCCACACTGACCCTCTGAGCTCCATCCCACCAAGACCCACCACTTACCCTAACCTTTTTAACACTTAATTTCCTGTGGCTAATCCACTAGCCTGCACATCCCTGGACACTATGGACAATTCAGCATGGCCAATCGACCCTACCTGTACATCTTTGGATTGTGACAGGAAACCGGAGCATCTGGAGGAAGTCCACACAGACACAGTGAGAATGGGCAAACTCGACACAGACTGAGGATGGAATCGAACCTGGGTCCCTGTTGCTGTGTGGCAGCAGTGCTAACCATTGAGTTTCTAGCTACAGTGTTCAAACCTTTCATTACTTTACACATTGCAACAATGACTACCTTTCCAAAGTATTTCACTAGCTGTACAACACTTTGGGACATACTGTAGATGTGATAGGTCCTGCACAAATGCACACTTTTCTTTTTAAAGTATACAACAATATTAAGATCTCCCTGTTCTAATAAATATAACCACAGTTTTTCCAGGGGCAATTTGAAAAAAAGTACAGCTATCTGCTGTAGTGGCAAACTGCAATTAGGACAATTGTCCACCAATAGTTTAGAAGTCTAGTAGATTCAGTTCTGTGGATTTTCAGTACCAGGAATTTGACCATTAAAATAAAACAAAGAACTGTGGATGCTGGAAATCTGGAACTTCACTTCAATGCCAATCACTAACTTGGGGAGTGCATGGTTCTGCAGGCCATGCTATCTTTACTGTCATTGTACCAACTTATTTTTCTTTTGACTTCTAAGCTCCCTATAAACACAAGTATTTGAATGTCAGAACTTTTTTGAGGAAGATGTTTCCCTATTCTCAGAGTGAAGCCTTTTTCATTTTCACAATACTGCACACAAGAGCCACTGATGGAAAATATTTTGCAAATGACTTGGAAGGTGTAATCCGATGCAAATCAGCACTTCCCCCAGACAGCATGTTGCCACATTGCCCTAGAAACCATAATTACAAAATAGTGATAATCAGATTTGGCAGGATGAAGCAAGAAAGAAATTGACTTGTAAAAGACACCGAGCCTTGGGGCTGTTCAATAAAATTCTGAGTATTTTGCTTTGAAGTCATTGAATCTGTCTTTTCTTGGATCCAAAAACTACTAAGTTTGCCAGAAATTGTAAGTAAATAGCTTTGCTGTGTTTACACTGTATATGGTGAAATTAAAAGAAAATGACTTAAAGCATGTTTGCAAGCATCTTAAACAACAATCTGACTTTGCTTTAGGTAGGAGAAACAACATTAAGTAATATGCATTGTGTTTTTCGAGTGTGGTAAGAAGTCATGTAAAGAGCATCGCAGGTAAAAATCTCAAGATATTCAACATAAACATTTTGAAGGGGCACTGGAACCACTAACAGGGTATTGGATTCAATGTATATGAAAGGGACCCAGCAATAAAGAACTTTACATGCATGAAGAACAGCAAAGCAAGTTGAAACCTCCTTATTCTCATGGGCTAGCAAAAGTATATGTGCATTGAAAGTCTGATCAACCAATTACAAGTGAACATGTTTACATGTTGTGGTAGGGCAAATATTTTATGTGCTGTGGCTGCTAAAGCAGCTCAGAGTGATGCTCTTCAGATTCCTGAAGCTCCTCCATCACTTACAAGACACAAATGATTGTGATGAAATATCCTATGCCAATTGACCCCCAATAACATTTAAGAAGCTTGACAACGTCACTGACAAAACAATCCATTTGATCAGCAGCTCATCCATTTAGCTAAACATCCATTGTGGAGTACTATGGCTTCACTGTAACCTGCAAGCATATCCCGCGTCAATGACCTTTATCACCGGTTAGACAATTACAGAATAGGTGTGTGAACATCATAACCTCCAAGTTGCAAATCATATTGACGTGGACTATTATCCGTCAGTGTGTGAAAATCCTGGATTAGCCAGGATTATGGGAGCACCTTCACTACAGTCAACAAAACCCATATCCTCAAAATTAATTCTAAAAACAGAATACCCGAAATCTCTAAATTCAGGCATGTCATGTAATTTTAGTTTGCAACAGATGTGACTTTAAAAAAATATTAAAGTCTTCTTCATCAAAAAAGTCTTAGGTCTGAACTGAAAATATGTTCCGAGTCACACTAAATTGTTTCAATACTTTTCACATTAATACTTATTTATTCTTATTAAATTTATTCAGGAGCCTGATCAACTGTATGATGGAATAACTTTTGATGACTTCCTTAAGGTCTGTATTAACTTATCCTGAAAACAAGTGAAGTGAAAGCAGGTCTAATGCAGAACTGAGAATGTAATATTATGAAATCACACTCTGCAAATGACTGATCATGGATTCTAAATAACTGTTCGGTTAACCAGTTTTGCTAGTGTCATTTCACACATTGATGCCAAATATGCATGTTGTTGCACCATTCGGGTATTCAAATATCAGGATCAATTTTATTACTGCGATATTAACTCTAACCTACCGAGATAATTTAACTTAAAATGTTGTTTGCATGGTTACTTCTTCGTCATTTTTTAAAAACTTTTTTTGTGTTTTAACAAGTTTTCCTTATGAAATCAATAATTTAGTCTTTAAATTTAGTCTGTTTTCATTTACCATTTTCTTTGTCTGCTTGTTCCAACCAGCTAGAGTTTAAAAAAAAAATTTTTTTAAATGTTTTTAGTAGAAAAGCAGTCAACATAAAAACTAAACTGTGAAAATAGAGATGGTCATGTCATGAGTAAAATTAACAAAAATGCAATGGTGATGAATGAACTTCTTGGAGAACCCTGAAATCTAGATAGATAGCCTTGCCCATCAAGTTCAGATTTAAATAGTTTAGATACCAGTGCACAATGGTTCATTGAAAGCCTGTTTTATGAGGTGAAACAGAAGCATTACTAAAGTGCATTTAATAAATAAATGAGATCATTCACTTTGTCATTCACAATAAATTGGATGTTAACGACTACTTTATAAACTATAGTGTTCGACCATGCATAATAGAAAAACAAAGTGTTTACATAGAGTCATAGAGATGTACAGCATGGAAAAAGACCCTTCGGTCCAACCCATCCATGCCGACCAGATATCCCAACCCAATCTAGTCCCACCTGCCAGCACCCGGCCCATATCCCTCCAAACCCTTCCTATTCATATACCCATCCAAATGCCTCTTAAATGTTGCAATTGTACCAGCCTCCACCACATCCCCTTGAAGCTCATTCCATACATGTACCACCCTCTGCGTGAAAAAGTTGTCCCTTTCCCCTCTCACCCTAAGCCTATGCCCTCTAGTTTTGGACTCCCCGACCCCAGGGAAAAGACTTTGTCTATTTATCCTATCCATGCCCTTCATAATTTCGTAAACCTTTATAAGGTCACCCCTCAGCCTCCGACGCTCCAGGGAAAACAGCCCAAGCCTGTTCAGCCTCTCCCTGTAGCTCAGATCCTCCAACCCTGGCAACATCCTTGTAAATTTTTTTTGAACCCTTTCAAGTTTCACAACAGCTTTCCAATAGGAAGGAGACCAGAATCCTAAAACCCCACTCTAAAATACATGAAGGTACAGGCTTGAGAAAAGCAGTGTATTGCTAAAACAGGTGTTTTCAAAATGGCCTCCTATTAAAGACCAGAGTTCACTCCCAGTGGAAACCATATCTTATTTAAATTCATCTACTTGGCCCTAAGACTGCCTCAGTCAAAGCTGCCATTGACGTCCTTTATGATTGCAATCATGCCAATTTATCTGTTTTCTCCTCAATGTTTCAACAGAAATCAACACATCCACAACCACTGAACAGGTCATCATTTCACTCTCCTTGACAGTTCCCTGCTACAGAATTATCTTCACTTGGTTTTAGCCTTACCTCCACAAAGCCATTATACAGTTTAATGCATTCTTTTCCCACCCTACACGGTCAACTTGGGAGATCATCTTATAATTCTAACCTGAAACCTCTCCTATTCCTTGTTTAAATGCTAATTGCTGAGGATGTTTGCCTTTAGCTTGATACTTGCTTATAAATCCCCAAACTCAACCCGAGGGAGAGACTAAATCATCAGGTTACCAGATAACAGGATCTTTGTTTGCAATTTTCCAGTCTTTTCTGCTGCTATTTCATGAACTTGAATGCATGATAGGTATGCTAATTGAAATAACTCATCTATTATTAACATTAAAATGGGAAGTCTGCACAGAAACAATGTCTTAGCTTTCAGCTGACAAAGACTATCCGCTGGTTCAAATTTCATTGATCAAAAACAGTAACACACAGAACATTATAACTACGCCAAGTGACAGAAAAGAGTCTGTGAGTTAAACAAGCAGTTAAATAGCCACACAGATTAAACCCACTATTCTTCTTCATCACAAACTCCAAACTCCAGTAGACAATTTGAAATGAGATTCCTCATTAAATTAAAACATACAAATTACGGGAAGGAAATTCCACAATGGGCACAGATTGAGACTGTTTTGAAACAAGTTTTGTCTATCCAATTTAAGAAAATACTAATTATTTTCCACACTGAAAAAAAATGGCACTTGTGGGCTATCTTTAATGTAAATTCTTGCAATGGAAATGGGCAGCAGTTCCATAACTCAACTTCCTCTCTAGGAACACTGCAACCTCTGATTTTTGAGAGACCCCGTAGGAGGTCAAATGGATTGTAATAATTATGATTGGTCACAATATTGCTTCAGTCCTATGAATTTCATAAGAGCTGCAAATGTGAATCCATCCAACTATAGTCTCTGAACACCTCCTTTAATTTTGAAGAAAGTCACTTCTGAAGTTCTGCCACGCGAATTAATGTACCTTCAGATTTACTGTTGTAAAATCAATATCTTTCAACTCCCATTCAATATTACTACTGTACTCATTAAACATTTAAAAATAATTAAAGAAGCCAAATTGTAAATTTTAATCCCATTAACCAGCATAAATTGTCAAGGATAATAAAAATATGATTTTAAGGTAATAGCTTTATGTTACACATTGAACACAGCACATCAGAATTCACAGCATTATTTCAAAAATCATATAATACACAGAATAGTATATATCTATCAATAACCTTTACAAAATAATTTATTTTGAACAGAAGTCCCATAAGCAAGTGTTTGAATATTCTGTTATATGTGGCTAGTTAAATAAACTGTATGTGCCCCCTTTCTCTTCAGTGTCTTGCCTTCTTTGTTTACTCTGTTGCGCTCTTCTATCTGCTCACCCTGTAATTTTCTGGTTCTAATCAGAAAATAAAAGAGTCAGGGTGAACTCTTGGGCTTTATTTTAACTTTGGGAAACTTGGAGATGCACTGTTCAGGACAAAATTAATTGTTACCCGAGAAAAGTGCAGATTAATTACGGAAAACCGGTATGGATTTAGATTAGATTAGATTACTTACGGTGTGGAAACAGGCCCTTCAGCCCAACAAGTCCACACCGACCCGCCGAAGCGCAACCCACCCATACCCCTACATGTACCCCTTTTTACCTAACACTACAGGCAATTTAGCATGGCCAATTCACCTGACCTGCACATCTTTGGACTCTGGGAGGAAACCGGAGCACCCGGAGGAAACCCACACAGACACGGGGAGAACGTGCAAACTCCACACAGTCAGTCGCCTGAGTCGGGAATTGAACCCGGGTCTCTGGTGCTGTGAGGCAGCAGTGCTAACCACTGTGCCACCGTGCCGCCCACAAGGGCATAGTGTTAAGCCAATTTGCTTCAGTTTTGGGTGAGGTAAAAGAGAAAATTCATGAGGGCAATGCTGTTGATGTGGTGCATGTGGACTTCCAAAAAGCATTTGAAATAATTCTGAAGTCTTGTGAGCAAAATTAGAACTCAAATAAAGTGCAGTAGCAAAGTGGATGTAAAGTTGCCTAAGTGTCAAGAAACAGACTAAATGTTGGTGATTATTCCTCAGTCAAGAAGACAGTTTATAGCTAAGCTCTCCAGGGTCGATGTTAGGATAGCCCAGTGTAGTTTAATGACCTTGATGTACAAGGCATGCTTTCAGAACTTGCAGATGGTCCAAAACTTGGAAATGTTGTGAACTCTAAGAAGTATAATGTAGAATTCCAAAAAGAAAGACAGGTTCGTAAAATGTGTGGATAATTGGCAGAAGGAATTTAATACAAAAAAGGGCAAAGAGATTTGTTTTGGTAAGAAGAAAGTAAAGGCGCATTAAAAAGTACAATCTTAAAGGCTGTGCAGGTGCACAGGGATCTGGGTGCACATGTGCACTGGTCATGGAAGGTGGCAGGACAGGTTGAGAGAGCCGTTAATAAAGCTTTGGTTGTTTTTCACTTTATAAAGAGGAACATGGAGTATGAGATCAAGGAAGTTATATTAAACTGGCATAAAATACTGGTTTAGCCTCAACTGGAGTACTGTACACAATTCTGAGCACTACACTTTAGGAAGGATGAGAGGGTGGAGGAAAGCTTCATGGGAATGCTTCCAGGGAGGAGGAACTTTATTTCTGAAGTTCAGTGGAAGAGTTTGGTACTGTTCTTCTTGGGGAAGTTAAAAATCACACAACACCAGGCTATAGTCCAACAGGTTTAATTGGAAGCACACTAGCTTTCGGAGTGACGATCCTTCATCAGGTGGTTGATGAAGGAGCGTCACTCCGAAAGCAAGTGTGCTTCCAATTAAACCTGTTGGACTATAACCTGGTGTTGTGTGATTTTTAACTTTGTACACCCCAGTCCAACACTGGCATCTCCAAATCATGACTTCTTGGGGAAGAGAAGGTTGAAAAACTTAATAGAGGTATTCAAAATCATGAGAGTTCTGGACAGAGTAGACAGGAAAATCTCATCTTATTGCTGGAAGGATCAAGATGCACAGATTTAAGATAAATAGCAAAAAAACGTTATGCAACATGTGGAAAAACTTGTTCATGTAGCAAATGATCAGATGGAAAGTGTGGTGTAGGCAGGTTCAACTGTGGCTTCAAAGGAAAAGGATTATCTTCAAAGGTAAAGTGTGCAAGGCTCCCAGAAGATAGCAGGGTCATGGCACTAGGTGAATTATTCCATCAGAGTCAAAACAGACCCGATGATCAAAAAGCCTCTTTCTTGCTTTAATAGTTCAAAGATTCTGTTGAGTTGCTGACAAGTTTGATAATGATTAGCAAGTGCGTCAAATACTGGATATTATTGCCATTAAATAAACCCGAAGTGAATTGTCAAATCATTCCCTGTTTTCTTTTTCAGATAATGCAGGATTTGAAGATAGAAACAAAAATGCACGTGCGTTTTCTGAATATGGACACTACTGCCATTTGTAAATAGTAAAAATGCAAATCCAGATTGCAAAGAATCCAGGTTGGCATCATCCCAGATGAAAAGCTTTAATGTTAAACCATGAAGCCAACAAATTATTTCAGCTAATATTGAATGGATTAATACACGCATGATTCCACTCATCTTCATTTTATAACTTGTTTACTACATTTTTATGCTTGTTGACTATGAAGTGTTTTTAGTGTTAGATCTGAGAACTGATGTAGTTCCCTCCTGAATTGATCAGTGCTACAATTTCACACCTGTTTTACGAACATAGCTTTCTTCCCTTTGCCTCATTAAATGGTGAAATAGATGCTCCATAATCTACAACATTAGAATTCAAGCATTTTCTGTGGTTCTAATTGGATGTATCCATCTTAAAATTTGAAAACAAAAAAAATTCAGATTCCTGACTCTCCTCTTTTCCCCTCTCCTCCCTTTCCCCATTTCTCTCTGACCTCCACTTAAAGGCAAACAATGCTTTCATGTTTTATTCGATGTTCCCATTCTTCCAACTAAACTGTTCAATTCCCTATACTATTGACATTCTGCAGTTTGATTTACAATGGGATTGAAACAAAACAACAAGCCAAGGCTGCTAATCTCATTATTTAAAACATCAATTGTGCTCTATTGAAATGATGCAATTGCCCTTCCAGTAACTTAACAATAACCTGAATTAATAATTATACTGATTTTGAAAAAGCCCTTCCTTTCAACCACACAAGTCTCAGCATTACTGAGAAACCAGTTCTGCATGACCGACATTAATCTGTTTGAAAGCATCACAATTGGACCAGCTAAGTTGCAAACATGCACATTAGACCAACTTCTTATTTATACTACAAAACTACTGTTTTGGGGTGTAGGTATGCTCGCTGAGCTGTAGGTTTGATGTCCAGACGTTTCATTACCCGACTAGGTAACATCATCAGTGGCGACCTCCAAGTGAAGCGAAGCTGTTGTCTCCTGCTTTCTATTTATATGTTTGTCCTGGATGGGGTTCCTGGGGTTTGTGGTGATGTCATTTCCTGTTCGTTTTCTGAGGAGTTGATAGATGGTATCTAGATCTACATGTTTGTTTATGGTGTGGTTGGAGTGCCAGGCCTCTAGGAATTCACTCCAAACACAACGCAATAAACAAACACACAGATCTAGATACCATCTATCAACCCTTCAGAAAACGAACAGGAAATTACATCACCACAAACCCCAGGAACCCCATCCAGAACAAACATATAAATAGAAAGCAGGAGACAATAGCTTCGCTTCACTTGGAAGTCGCCACTGATGATGTTACCTAGCCAGGTAATGAAACGTCTGGATATCAAACCTACAGCTCAGCGAGCAAACCTACACCCTAAACCTCAACCTGAGCTACAAACCTTCACAAACCTTGCACTACTGTTTTGCTCAATCCTTCACTACCAGTAGTATCAGTAAATTTTAAACTTGAGTATGCTATCTCCAATGCTTTAATCTCTGATCCTGTCTTTATAATGCGGATGAGTCTATGACCTTTTGTATACATTTATTTTTTATTTCTTCTATGGATTTACCCTCCCTACCAGCCAAAGAACAGGCAATTAACTTCTGGAAGGCTAAGCCTCTCTGTCCTGGTACTGATTCCTCGGCAGGAGGTAAGTACGAACTTGCCTCTTGACTTCTAAATCCTTTCTGGAATGAAGTACCTAGCTTCCATTTAGCAGCTGTCTCTGAAATCGATTTGCAAAACACTGTATTTTGAATCCACATTGTATCAATGTTATGTCAACAGTGCTCTGTGACTTTATAAGATTGTAATCACATTGTTATTTTGATAGGTTGCACTTGTACAGTATCTAAAATTAACAACACAAAGCTATAAAAGATCCAATTCTTGGTATACAGTAATGTCTTTTCAGGATACATCAATGTTTCTTTATGTCGATATATTATTAAAGTTCTTTTCAACAATTATAACAGTATTGAGTCATTTTTCTGACCACTAAGTACATTATTAAAATTTCATGTATGGTATTGGGGTATCACTGACTAGGCCAACATTAATTGCCCTTGAGACAATGGCAGAGCTGCCTTTTTGAACTGCTGCATTAGCATGGATTGCTACACCCACAATGTTGTTATGGAGGGAGTCCCAGGATTTTGATCCAGTGAAACTGAAGATGGTGTTATAGCTCCACGCCAAGAATAGTGTGTGGCTTTAAAGGAACTTGCAGGTGGTGATGTTACCATGCTTCTGTTGCTCTTGTCCCTCTAGGTGGTCGGTGTTGCAAGTTTCGAGGTAACCATTGTTTGGTACTTGTTAACGTAATTTCTCCTTTGGAGTTGAACCAAAGATTGCAATGAGGTCAGGTACTGAATAGGCCATACACAAGTCAAGATTAGAGTGGTGCTGGAAAAGCACAGCAGGTCAGGCAGTATCCAAGGAGTAAGAAAATTGATGTTTCGGACAGGAGCCCTGCAGCATGAATGAGGCTGGGACCCTCCGGGGTGAAGAGATAAATAGGAGGGGGGTGGGCTGGGGGAGAAGGTAGCTAAGAGTACAGTAAGTGGATGGAGGTGGGGATAAAGGTGATAGGTCGGAGAGCAGGGTGGTGCGGATAGGTGGGAAGGAAAATTGGCAGGTAGAACAGGTCATGAGGATGGTGCTGAGGTGTCAGGTTGGAAGTGGGGTAAGGGGAAATGAGGAGCTTGTGAAGTCCCTCCCCTCCTGGCACCTTCCCCTGCCACCGCAGGAATTGCAAAACTAGCACTGCCCTTACCTCCATCCAAGGCCCCAAAGGAGCCTTCCACATCCACCAATGTTTTACCTGCACTTCCACAAATATCATTTATTGTATCCGTTGCTCCGACACAGTCTCCCTTACATTGGGAAGACTGGTCGCTTTCTCGCAGAGCTTTAGGGAACATCTCCGGGACACCCGCACCAATCAACCCCACCACCCTGTCACTGAACATTTCAACTTCCCTCCCACTCTGCCGAGGACATGCAGGTACTGGGCCTCCTCCACTGCCGCTCCCTCACCAACCCACGCCTGGAGGAAGAACGCCTCATCTTCTGCCTCGGAACACTTCAACCCCAGGGCATCAATGTGGACTTCATCAATTTCCTCATTTTCCCTCCCCCAATCTCACCCCAGTTCCAACGTTCCAGCTCAGCACCATCCTCATGACCTGTCCTATTTGCCAATCTCCCTTCCCACCTATCTGCTCCACCCCCCCCCCCCTCCACTTTCCAACCTATCTTCTTTATCCTCACCTCCATCCACCTATTGCACTCTTGGCTACCTTCTCCCCAGCCTCCCTCTCATTTATCTCTCCACCCCAGAGGGTCCCAGCCTCATTTCTGATGAAGGGCTTTTGCCCGAAACATCGATTTTCCTGCTCCTCAGATGCTGCCTGACTTGCTGTGCTTTTCCCGCACCACTCTAATCTTGATTCTGATCTCCAGCATCTGTAGTACTCACTTTCGCCTCGGCCATACATAATCCAACTGAGCACTTGATTATTATGAAGTGCCATATGATGGCAATGATGACTGCACTTCCATGACTTTGTTCACGACTGATTTGGCTGGGTTGGGTTCCTGCTGCTTTTTTGGAAATAACACAGTTCAGCAGTTTTCTATTTTGCTGGGTAGATGAGAGTGTTGGTTTTGTGATAGGGACATTACATTTGACCAATCTACTGGAGCTCTTTGAGGAAGTAATGCACTGTTGCTTAAAGGTACTACTCTTAGATTTCCTGAAGACATTTGATAAGATACCACATTAAAGGTTATCACAGAAGGTGAAGGTTGATTCGCTCAGTTGGAAAGATGCATAATTTGTGATGCTAACAATGTTTACTCAGTACCTGTTGAGGTTACCATGAAATACTGTCCTCCTCAAGCCTCCCTCTTGCCTGAGATGTGGTGACCCTCAGGTCAAACCAACATTAGTCAATTCTCTTTAACGAAAGTGTAGCCCTATGGCCCAGCTTTGATGATGTCAGTTATTATGGAAAATAAAAGGCTAGCATAATGGCATGGACAGATTGGTTGGGTAACAGAAAACAGCAGAAATGGGGCATTTTTCAGGTTGTGAAGATAAGAGTGGCCTGTCACTGGGATTGGTGCTGAGATGTCAACTGTTTACAATTTATCTGGATGACTTGGGTGAGGACATGGTTGCAAAATTTGCTCACGACACAAAGATAGGTTGAAAACTAAGTTGTAAAAAAGAACATAGAGGTTGACAGAAATAGGTTGAATGGACAAAGATGTGACAAACCGAGCCTAACATGGGGAAATGTGAAATTGTTTCTTTTGGAAGGAAGAACCAAGAAAGCATATTATCCAAAATGTGAGAGATGCAGACTCAGATGCAGAGGGATATGGCTGTGCTGATGCAAGAATTGCTGACGCTTCGGTTGCAGATACGGCACGTAATTAGGGAAGCTAATAAGAATGCTACATTTTATCATGAGGAGAATTGAAAACAAATCGAGAGAATTCTGAAGTCATTCTGAATTTCAACATTAGCTCTGCTTCTGTCTCCATAGATACTACCAGAACTGATGAATTTCACCAGCATTTTTAATGACGAAAGTAGAGAAGTTATACTTCAGTTATGTACAATACTGGTAAGCCAGCATCTGGAGTACTGCATATTGTAATGGTCACCTTACTTAAGGTTGGATATAACTTGTTGGAGGCAGTTCAGAGAAAGTTCACCCTTCTAATACCTAGATTATAAGAAAAGGTTGGACAGGCTCCGTTTGTATCCATGTACTATCTACATCATTATCCGTAAGTGTATGACTATGTCAGACCGTTGCTTGAGTAATCTATCGGACAGGCGAAAGTGAGGACTGCAGATGCCAGAGATTAGAGTCAAGAGAGTGGTGCTAGAAAAGCACAGCAGGTTAGGCAGCATCCAAGGAACAGAAAAATCGATGATTTGGGCAAAAACCATTCATCAAGAATGAGGGCTGGGAGCTTTGGGGTGGACAGAAAAATGGGAGTGGGGGTGGGGCTGAGAGGGTAAGGTAGCTGAGAGTGCAATAGGTGGATGGAGGTGGGGGTAATGGTGATAGGTTGGAGGGGAGGGTGGAGCAGATAGGTATGGTCTCTTTCTTTAAAGACCATAACTTCCCCTCCAATGTGGTTGATAAAGCCCTCCAGCGTATTTCATCCACCTCCTGCACCTTTGCCCTTGAACACTATCCCTCCAACCACAACAAGGAAAGAATCCTCTGGACACCTTCCACCCCACCAACCTCCTTATACATCGCATCATCCGCCACCATTTCCACCACCTACAAACAGACTCACCACTAGAGATAGGGGTGGGGAGGGAAATCTATCTGCTTTCCGTAAAGACCACTCACTCCGCGAATGCCTTGTCAGGTCCACGTCCCTGAACAACCCACCCTCCCCTCCCGGCCCCTACCCCTGCCAGTACAGTAATTGCAAAACCTGCGCCCACACCTCCCCCCCTCACCTCCATCCAAGGCCCCAAAGGAGCCTTCCACATCCAACAAGGTTTCACCTGCATTTCCACATATCATTTATTGTATCCGTTGCTCCCGATGCAGTCTCCTCTACATTGGGGAGACAAGACGCCTCCTCGCAGAGCGCTTCTGAGATCATCTCCAGGGCATGCACACCAACCAATCCCAACACCCTGTTGCTGAACTTTTCAACTCCCCCCTCCTACTCCGCCAAGGACATGCAGGTGCTGGACCTCCTCCATCACCACTCCCTAACCACCCAACGCTTGGAGGAAGAACGCTTCATCTTCATCAGGACCTTCCAACCCAGTTTCACCAGTTTCCTCATTTCCCCTTCCCCCACCTTATCCCAGTTCCAACCTTCCAGCTCAGCACCGCACTCATGACCTGCCCATCTTCCTTTCCACCTATTCGCTTCACCCTCCCTCTGACCTATCACCATTACCACCACCTCCATCCACCTATTGCACTCTCAGCTACCTTCCCCATAGCCCCAGCCCCCTCCCATTTAGCTCTCCATCCCCGAGGCTCCCAGTCTCATTCCTGATGAAGGGCTTTTGCCCGAAATATTGATTTTCCTGCTCCTCGGATGTTGCCTAATTTATTGGACAGCTATTTTACTTTTGGCACAAGCCCTCAGATATAAAAATAAGAGATAAGTTAATAGAATCGTAAGAGCCTCAGTGGGCTTGACAGGATAGATCTGAAGAGGGTGTTTTCTCTAATGGCAGAATTAAACCTACGGGTCATGTTTAAAAATCAGGGAATCACCAATATGAAACAGAGATGAAATGACTTTTTTCCTCTCAGAGAGGACTGACAGTTATTTCCTGTTAAGGTGAGGGAAACATTGTCTTTTAATAATTTTAAAGCAGAAGTCAGACAGATTAGCCATAAATCTTACTCTTTAACAGAGGAGGCTCAAGGCTGCTGCCTGCTGCTACTCCAAATTCCTACATTCATGTGTGTAGTGTACACGAACAACAACGCTGGGGGCTTGGCCAGTTCTGGCATACAGCTGCTCAGTACTATTGTCAGTATCTTGTACCTTTGGCCATTTCTTGATACCACATGGAGTGAATTGATTTGGCTGAAGGTTAGCACCAGAGATGTTTGTGACCTCAACAGTAAGCCAAAATGGATTATCCACCCAGCAGCTTAGCTGAATAATCTTACAAATGCTTCTGATGTTCTCATTTTGCACTGATCACTCATCATTAAGGATGGGGATATTTACGAAGCCTTCACCCACAACAAGCTACTTAATTGTCCATCATTCATGAGTGGATGAGGCAGAACTGCAGACCTTAAATTCATTTGTTGTGGGATGGCTTAACTGTACCACATGCTGTTTACGCTGCTTGATATCCAAGTAGACCTGTGTTGTATCTTGACCAGTTTGACAATTCTTGGCTTTCTTCCAGAATTCTTCGTCAAACCAAGTTGATCCCCTGGCTTCATCATAATGACAAAGTGCAGAATGTGCCAGGCTGTGAGATTGCAGATTGTAGTTGAATACAATTCTGCTACTAATTGCCCACAGAGCTACATTAATGCGCAGTTTTGAGTTGGTTGATGTGTTTGAAGTGACCTGTTCAGCATGGTGATAAGACCACACAACAGAACAGAGGGCATCCTCGGTGTGAAGGTGGGTCTTCATCTGCATGAGGACTGTGCTGAGTGGGACAGCACATTCCCAGGGATGGTGCTGGCACTGTCTGCATCATTATCTGTAAAGTATGATTCGAAGCATATAACTACATCAGCTTTTGCTTGAGTAATCTGTTGGATAGATTTTTTATTTTTGGCACAAACCCTCAAATATTAGTAAAGAGGACTTTGCAGGGCAACAGGGCTGTGTACACCATTATTGTTTACAGTTCTTGGGTCAAAATAGAAATGGTCAAAAATTCTAACACTATATATATATAATTTCAAGAGAGTTGTAACTTGGCCTGAGTACACAACATCTGAAATGGGGGTTGCTCTTAGGTGTGTTTGCATATGTCAAATACCAGAATAAATAACCCATTGATTTGTACAATACATTTGCTGAAGCCTATTGCAATATGTTTATGTTAGTGATTCTAAAAATTAAATACCTTTACATTGTCTTCCATAAATTAAAGCCATTCAAAAATATTAAATATGTAGCAGAACCTCAGGCTACATGTACGCAGCCACATTGGCTACTGCTTTTCCTATTCGTTTTATAATTATGCGAACCTTTAGTGGCCTGTAACCAACACCAGTGCACCTAACTACACATCTGAATTTTTGTGCACTTGCACTGGCCATACATGGAGGAGAGGTTGCACCTCAGACTCTGCACACAACACTCTTCAATCAGTTGGATATGCACAAATGCCAGTTTGTGTTTCAGATAAAACACTACTCACATTTTGGAATCACTCTGGCTATAAGATGCTGTAATGTTAAACCATTTTTATGAAGTATGAGCAGAATATAAATTGGTGTTGAGGTTCCTAAACTAGTTAACAAAGTCAATTTTTTTGTCAAAAGAGTTATGCTAACAAAGAAAAAGTGGTCATTCCATATTCTAAAATACCACTATACAAACACTGGCAGAGAAGCTGTATGATGACACCTTTTCACTACTAAGCAAAACTTTAGTATTCCAAATTTCTGTTGGTAGACCATTTAAGGCTGTACATTGTCACAACAGCTTGGACCTCCCGAATGAACTGTTTCATCATTGTCACCACTCAAGTTCACATCTATATTTTGTTGACTGATATCCAGGAATAGCAGTTTCTAATCGAGAGAGTTGACTTCATTAAATAGGGTTTGAGATGATTTATCTTGCTGGGACAGTTGACGTGGCACATTTTCTGGAAAATGTGCCAATAGTAGGAAAACTGAACTCTCACTGTATCAAATTAAAAGCCACTCCCTTTCAACGTTTTTCACATTATTTGTACATACCTATTGTGTAAAATTAAAGTGACAAAATACCAGTTTCAGGAGTTCATTTTATGGCCTTACACATTTCTGTATGAAATATTGTATTAGTGGAACAAGATTTGTATGATGTCTATGTAATAGGACACTGCAGTTTTACCACCAGAAAACCAAATGCCTCAGTAATGGCTATTACCAAATGACATATTTTGTCTTTCATCTTTACAAGTTCTTCCAAGAGGTACAGAAAACGATAACTGTGTATAATATATATCGTGTTAAAGGTGCCCTGAGATACATTTTTCAAACTGTATTGATGAGACCCATTGTCAATTAAGTACATGCACATTGCAACTTTTGACTCCTTCCTGAAAGGTGACTCAGGAACGACCATATACCTTCTCCACAAGTTGAGATGTCAGCTCCATGTCATCTGGATACTGGTTCTGCAGTTCTTCATTTGCAATGTAGTGTGTGCCAGAAAAGTCTGAGAAGTAGCGACCAACTTCTTCATGGCCTATTTCCAGTGGCGATGCATGACAAATCAGATTTTCTGTAAGATTAGTCAGGGCATTAGACTTTAAAACATCAACACGTGAAGACTTTCATTTGGATCACAGAATCCATATGGTGCAGAAAAAGTAGCCATTCAGCACCAATCCTCCAAAAGACATCCCACCCAGACTCAGCTCCTTCACTCATTTACCATGATTAACCCAACTAGCCTGCACATCCCTGGACAATATGGACAAGTTAGCAATTGATGAAGGGTTTATGCCCAAAATGTCGATTCTCCTGCTTGTCCCCGGATGCTGCCTGACCTGCTTTTCCAGCGCCACCCATTTCAACAATTTAGCATGGCCAATTGACCTAATCTGCACATTTTTGGTCTGTGGGAAGAAACCAGAGAACCTAACGGAAACCCACACAGACACAAAGAGGGCATGCAAACTCCAAACTGACAGTGGCCAAGACTGGAATCAAACCCAGGTCCCTGGCTTTTCAGGCAGCGGTGCTAACCACTAAGCCAAACATCCAGAACTAATAGCAATTAAAATTTAATCCAGAATGAGTATCTTAAAAAAAAGAGTCAGTCAGCACTTGAGAAGCTCAAGATAATTCACTAAAGCTTTTACAGAAGACTCCATTGAGTCCATGTTGACTCCCCACAAAGCAAAGCAGTCTAGTCACTTCCATGACTCTGTTCAATTCAGCAGACAACTGATCTTTCCTACTGACCTGTGCTCAACATCCCTCCCTTTGTCCTAGCTCCAGCTGGAAATTTGACTTCAGGACAGTCCTAGAATTGTTTAGCTTTTGACTAGTTTAGCGTTTGACTACTCAAAAATCTCAGCTTGCTACAACATTTGGTTATAGGCACCATGTTATCAATGGTAGTGATTTATTCTAGCATTTAAACATATGGGCAGGTACACTGAACATCTACCTTGTGCAGCATATCTGCATGAGCCATCCTGGACAAGAACATTGTAGAATGGCTGGTCAGGTCCATGTGGTAGATTATGGACTCCCATAGTTCGCATCCAATCCAACCCCATTGTACACTTGGGATCCCATCCATATATCACACAGTCATAACCGTACCTAAAGGAAAGATTCACAGATGAAGTAACATTCATTATGAACATTTTAGTTGACAGGCATCAAAAATCTAGGTTTGCATTGATTAATGACATAGATTTAACATTTATGTAAACCAATAAACAGCAGGCAGTGTGAAATGCTCAGAGACAGTCTAAGATATACAGAAGAGGAAATATCTAAGAAAACTGTGGCGATAGATGACAAGAGAAAGTAGAACACAGTCATTCAGACATGCACACAAACAAAAGGCAAAACAGATTGATAGAATTAGAAGAATCATAGATTGCTACAGCTAGTCAGATACCAGACATGGAACCAGAGGTGCAATTGGGATCCTGTAAAAGTTTCGACAAGCTGACTGTGGACAGAAATGTTCTATTTGTGGCAGGCAATTTCTCTATTCCACAGACTCCAACATCCAAACAATTTTGACTTACCAAGTAAATGTGTTCAACAAATCCTAGTCTAATGCCTGAGCAACCATGCAATTGCACCCTCATAACCTCTCATCCCTAATGATTACTCTCAAATCCAACACCCTTCCAACCCATCACTTTGACGCCCACTCCAAACAGCTTGCACCGCCTGACAATCACCTAGATTCTCTAATTCCCCATCCTAACCTTCAGCCTGGTAAAGCCGCAACTCCACACACGCTGACATGACCAGCTCCCAAAGTGACCTGAATTGACTACCAAGCCACCACCCTAATCATCTACAACCTATCTCTCCTTTCTTACCACCTTACAGCTAGAGAACCACTCACTCTCTACCACACTGAAAAGTTATGAGAATTTAAATTGATTTTCAGTGTTGGTGAAAAAGCACTCACCACAATATGGTAATTAATTCCTGTGAAAAATGGGGGCATGGTTTATTCTCTCCCTGAAGATTTAGCACTAAAAGGAATAAGCTTTATGAAAAACCGCTCCACCGCTCCACATTACTACAGGTTGGACCTGGAAGTCCTGGCCAGAAACACAGCATTCAATCATCGCAAAAAGCAATAGAAACAGAGAAACAACCCAACAGTGAGTGTTGACTTTCAGAAGATTCAGGTTGTTGTAAGGTGGTACTGGAGACAGCGGTATGAATAACTCAGAAGAAATGTAGACTTGTGTACCTTATTTGATTTATCTGGCATAAATTTGCACCAGAGAATTAACTTCACAAATTGAGAAACTGCAGTGAATTAAACTACATTCAAAGAAATGAAAAGCTCCAGAATGATGCATAAATTAATAATCCTAAATAAAATTGGTTCCTATTGCACATGCCAGTGTCATTCAGGTACAGGTTGCTTATACCTAATCAAACTACTGATGTCAACTAACATTTGCATATCATAGCACCGGGCGGCACGGTGCCTCAGTAGTTAGCACTGCTGCCTCAGAGCAGCAGTGTGCCAGATTTGATTCCAGCCTCAGGTGACTGTCTGTGTGGAGTTTGCACATTCTCCCTGTGTCTGCGTGGGTTTCCTCCAGGTGCTCCGGTTTCCTCCCACAGTCCAGAGATGCAGGTCAGATGTATTGGCCATGGTAAATTGCCCATAGCATTAGGTGCATTAGTCAGAGGGAAATGGGTCTGGGTGGGTTACTCTTTGGACGGTCAGTGTGGACTGATTGGGCTGAAGGGCCTGTTTCCACACTGTAGATAATCTAATTAAATTAATAGCTTACTTGCTTACTTTTAAACCAGAGGAAGACAGGCTTAACAAATGCAATCCATGTACAGAAACCAAATGCCTCACAAATAAAGCAAACCAAACATGTCTCAATCACATATGCAAAAACTGTTCATGTATAGTTCACATATATGTGGTGCAATGATAAAATTCAACCCACTGTAGAGGAATAGAGATCACACGTCTGTAATATGGAAAGAATGTGCCAAATGTTACATTTTGTAGTACACATACCAGACCAGATAAACATCTGTTTTCCTCAAGGAATGGCAGACTTAGATAATTTGTACACAGATTTCTAAGGATTAACTGTACAATTCAGGAATTTAAACAAACCTTCTGGCTAACTCAATATGATAGAATGTGATTTACAGACTGTTATTGGAGAATTAAAAAAAATAAATTGCACCCTTTGGTGTAAAAGAAAAGCAGTAGTTTTGTACCCTATAGCAGTATAGGAAAAGCTCTTTCAGTTTGAAAATTATTTTAAAACAAAACAAAATCTATGTTTTATACCATTGAGGAAATGTGTTACAATAGTACACTGCAACCTCAACTGCTAACTTATAAGAGGACTTCTCTACTCAAAAAGTCCAATCCATTGTCACCAAGTCTCTTAGGGGAAACACTACATAGGAACACCCCCTTCACCATCCTGACTTGGAAATATATCCCTGTTCCTTCACTGCCACTGAGTCAAGTCCTTGGGAGACTACCTTCCTAACAATACTGGGTGTCCACATACCCCAAGCATTGCAGCAGCTCAACAAGGCTGCTCTTCACCATCTTTTCTGGGAAAGTTAGGCATGGGCAATATGGTCAGCAATGCCCACATCCCATGAAGAAAATTTTTTTTAAAGTATACCTATCGATGATTATGCTGTGTTGTAATTTTGTTGTTAATAAATTGGGGTGGCCGATGTGATTTGGGACTGTGAGGCTGCAATTGTTTCACATGTTAAAGCTACATCCTCTGGTTTTGGGCTCCCCCACCCCCGGGGAAAAGATCTTCTCTATTTATAATATCCATGCCCCTCATGATTCTATTCTGTAATTGTTAAACAGTGGTAGATGAATTCAACAGACTACAGATACACAATCCTTCACCCAACTCCACATCTACTCAACCCATGTCATTCAGGTGTGATGTGGCCCAGCACTGGCAGGCGTCAATTATGTCTCAGCACTCGTACTACTCACGCGCACATCTGCTGTTAGGTAATTTTTGTTTCATTGCACTGTGAAAATGGTATTTACTCAAAAATCCAAAAAATTCCAAATTCTGAGAAAACAGCTGGCCCCAAGGATTTCGGATAAAGGATTGTGTACCTGTACTGATTAATGCAACAGCTGGATTTCACACTTGAGAGGAGTAAGTTCTGCAGAAACATGAACTGGAACCAGTTCCTAAGTTTCAAATTACATCAAATTGCAAAATGAACTTAAACCATACCATACATGACATTCATTTCAGCATATCAGTGAACTGTCAACACACTTTCAGTTATCAAATAGCCAATGAACATGCAGGCAAAATATCTGAGGATGAATGAAATATTTTACCATCTCCACCCAAGCTTCCCTCAGCAATTAAGGATGGACCTTGCTAACTTTTAAGCAATGCCAACCCTTTTAGCAGCTCCTTCTTGTACGCTTCTATCCTATTCAAGTTCTCTATTCTTCCCTTCTGTCCTGTGATATTTAATTCCTCCTTGTTTGTGAACTTCAAAATAACAAAATTAACTAGCAAATTGGATACAAAATTGGCTTGATGGTAGGAAGCAGAGCGTAATAGTGGAAGAATGCTTGTCAGACTGGAGGCCTGTGACTAGTGGAGTGCCTCAGGGGTCAGTGCTGGGCTATCTATATCAATGATTTGGATGAGAATGTACAAGGCATGATTAGAAAGTTTGCTGGACACTAAAATAGGCGGTATCATGGATAGTGAGGAAGGTTATCAGAAATTGCAGCAGGACCTTGATCAGCTGGAGAAGTGGACTGAGAAATGGCAAATGGAGTTTAATATAGATAAGTATAAGGGCTTGCATTTTGGAAAGTCAAATCAAGGTAGGTGAATGGTGGGGCCTTAAGGAGTTTAGAGGCACAGAGGGACCTAGGAGTTCAGGTTCACAGTTCTTTGAAAGTGGAGTCACGGATAGACAGGGCAGTGAAGGCAGCACTTGGCACACTGGCCTTCATTAGTCAAGGCATTGAGCATATAAGTTATATTGCAGTCATACAGGACGTTGGTGAGGCTACAATTGGAGTATTGTGTCCAGTTTTGGTCACCTTGCTTTGGAAGGATGCTATTAAATTGGAAAGAGTGCAGGAGAAATTTACAAGGAGTTGCCTGGACTCAATGGTCAGAGTTATAGGAGGGAGGTTAGACAAGCTAGGATCTTTTCCTTAGAGCATAGCAGACTGAGGGGGGATTTTAAAGAGGTGTATAAGATCATGAGAGGCATAGATAGGATGAATACACTCAGTCTTTTTCCCAAGGTGAGGGACTCAAGGACTAGAGGGCATCAGTTTAAGTTTAAGAGGGGAAAGAATAAAAGGGAACCTAAGGGGCATCTTTTCTTTTTAAACAGAGAGTAGGAGGCATATGAAAGCAGAGACCAGAAGTAGCTGAGGCGGGTACATTAACAACATTTAAAAGGCATTTGGACAAATACATGGATAGGAAAAAATTAGAAGGATATGGGCCAAATGCAGGAAATGGGGTTAGCACGAACAGACAATTTGGTCAGCATGGGCCAAAGGACCTATCGCCGTGTAGTAGGACTTGAAGACTCTATAATCAGAAGTTTTCTGTTTAAAGAAAGAAGGCCAGTCATGTTGTGTTGCTTTTATGATTTTGATTCTTAATATCTTTCTAAGAACAATTATTGGATATTTACAAGTGGCTGCCAATCTACAGAGACTTGCTTCAAACTTCAGTCTCAATGGACTTCAAAATATACCTGTTTAGTAACTGAAAAATGAATGTAAGGAACAGTATTACACACTGCTTCATCTTAGCCATTAATTATCACAAATGATAATTCTGCTTCCAATCTATCCATGAGCTACAAAAATTAATTATATTGTAATAAAAGTTTTTACCCGAAACAACATATTATTGTATTTCAGAAGAAAAATGAGTGATTTACACTCTTAAAAAAAAAATACTGAAATGCAATGTGGAATGCAGCATAACAGAGGTGAGATGTTAGAAAACCAACAGATAATCAAGAAACACTGAAATACACATAAAATAGACTGTTTATTCCAATTTGTCTGTCAACATTTATGTTCAACAAGGGCAAATAGTTTTATTCATACTTGGCCACTTTTCTCCAAAACCTTTATAGCCTTTTCCTCCGAAACAATTTAGAACACTGACATAATTTCTGCTTAGACCGTTGTACAGTCTCATAACTGTGAGAATCCCCAAATTACATTACTGCTCTGAATTTGGATTGCTAGTCAATTCCTAATCGATACACCTCAGCCGTTTTAAATATTAGATGGGTGGAGGGACAGATAGTGTTGAGGCTGCAGAAGGACTTGAACAGGCTAGGAGAGTGGGTAAAGAAGTGGCCGATGGATTATAAATGTGGGAAAGTGTGAGGTTATGTACGTCGACATGAAGAGTAAAGACATAAACCACTTTCTAAATGGGGAAAGGATTTGGAAATCTGATGCACGAGAAACTTGGGAGTTCTAGTTCAAGATTCTCTTAAGGTTAACATGCAGTTCAGTTGGCAGTTAGGAAGGCAAATGCAATGTTAATATTCATTTCAAGAAGGTTAGAATACAACAGCAGAGATGTACAGCTGAGGCTGTATAACGCTCTGGCATTTGGGAAAATGGGAGCAATTTTGGGCCCCATATCCAGCAACATGTTGGCGGTGGAGAGGTCCAGAGAAGGTTTACAAGAATGATTCTGGGGATGAAGGGCTTGTCATATGAGGAGTGCTTGAGGACTCTGGGTCTGTACTAGTTGGAGTTTAGAAGTATGAGGGAGGGGATTTGATTAAAACTTACAGAATACTGAGAGGCCTGGTTCGATTGCATATGAAGAAGATATTTCCACATTGAGACACTTGGGCCCAAGGGCAGAGCCTTACAGTATGAGCCCTACAGGATGAACCTTTAGAACGGAGGTTAGGGGGAATTTCTTCAGACACAGGGTGGTTAATCTGTGGAACTCATTTCAGAAAAGGGTTGTAGAGGTCAAGTCATTGAGTGTACTTAAGACAGAGATAGATAGGTTCTTGATTGATAAGGGGACTCAAGGGTCATTGGGAGAAGGCAGGAGAATGGGACTGAGAAACATATCAGCCACTTTCAGGTGGCAGAGCAGACTTAATGGGCTCAATGGCCTAACTCTGCTCATTTTTCTTATATTTTATGGTCTATTTAAATTTATTTACATTTTCTACATATATGCTTGAAACTATATTGACGTTTGCTGTGGTTCTGTTCGTCGAGCTGGAAGTTTTTGTTGCAAACGTTTGATCCCGTCTAGGTGACATCCTCAGTGCTTGGGAGCCTCCTGTGAAGCGCTTCTGTGGTGTTTCCTCTGGCATTTATAGTGGCCTGTCCCTGCCGCTTCCGGTTGTCAGTTTCAGCTGTCCGCTGTAGTGGCCGGTATATTGGGTCCAGGTCGATGTGTTTGTTGATGGAGTTTGTGGATGAGTGCCATGCTTCTAGGAATTCCCTGGCTGTTCTTTGTTTGGCTTGCCCTATAATGGTAGTGTTGTCCATGTTGTCTCAGCACAGCACTTCAGTATTTGATTTTTAAAAAAAATTTAACCCACCTAACGTGGCTATGGTTGACTCGATCACAATTAATTACCCATCCTTAGTCCTTGAAATGTACTTCCTTAATTAGTGCATTCTAAGGGTTAGGTACATTTGTGTGCTGCTGGGAGGGGGATTTTCAGGATTGTTACCTAGTGGCATTGAAGAAACGGCAATATAGGTGTTCAAAGTTTGTGAGAAGATTTGTAACTCGGGTGCTCGTTGCTGTGGTTCTGTTCGCCGAGCTGGAAGTTTTTGTTGCAAACGTTTCGTCCCCTGTCTAGGCGACATCCTCAGTGCTTGGGAGC